>NC_134868.1:47213856-47278856 GCF_049852395.1 Peromyscus maniculatus bairdii
GCCTTGGCTGGCCTGGAACTCTGAAGAGATCTGTCTTTCTTTGCCTCCAGAGCGCTGGGATTAGAGGTGTGGGCCCTGGGCCGGGCCTCTGGTTATTTGACTCGGGCTAGTGATGTGCAGTGTGGTACTGGGTGGCCACAGCAACCGAAGTCCCTCGTCACCCCCAGACCGAGTTCTGCTGTGCAGTGTGGCTAAGATGGATGTTTGGTAGATAAAGGTACCTTGGTTGCATTTTCAGCTTATGGTGTCCTCAGCCTAGGATGGGTTTGTCTCATAGTAGGGGGCTGAGCAGCTATCGAGGGTTGTGAGGATACACAAAACTACTTGTCCACAGGCCTTTGCGTGGTACCTGACACATGACAGGGCTCAGGAGCCACATGCAGCCTTTACAGAGCTACTGTACAAGGTTCTAGAAACTGAAATGGGAAAGAAAATGAGCAAGCAAGAAGAAACAGACCACTGGTCTCCATTTCTTTCTCTCTGTCTCTGTCTCTCTCTCCCCCCAAGCAAGCCAGGCAAGTACTCTATCCCTCCAGCCCTAGCATAGCTGTTAATGAATGCTGTAGGGGCTGGGTGTCTCAGTGGTTACGCATGAGGTATCCTGGGCTCAACCTCGGGAACCTAAACAATAAAGGATGCAACGCTAAACGTCATGGACTTTCCCCAGGGTTCCTGATCCCGGCTCCTGTCTCTCCCTTGTAGGGCAGACAATGCTGCCCTTCTGCTTGTCTTCAGGAAGTTCCCTCCTCTAGAGAACCTGTCAGAGCGCTAAGGAGCAGGCTCAGCACTTTAACTGCACTTTGTAAAGCGCAGGGCTCCTCAATCCCTGGCTGATCCACGCTGAGTCCTACAGGATGTGGGTGGGGCCTGCAGGCTGAGGGGCAATAAGATGAAGAAAAGCTGCCTCTGCCCAACCGTGGAGCTTCCCACAGACCCACTTGCATCCAAAGCCAGTCTAAGCATGGGATGTGGTGGTTGGGTACCCCTTAAACACACCCCCATGCTTCCAACCACTGCAAATCTGGTGGGAACCGGAAGACAGATGACCTTTGCCCTGTGCATCTTCTAAAGCAGACCTCTGCAATCCTTCCTCATGACAGGTGGAAAAAAGCAACTTTTGGTCCAGTTCTAGGGAATTTCAGAGTAAATTGGGCGGTCAGCGTGGGAGAGGGCGGGCGGGGCGGCAGGATGTACAGTCGACTTGCTTCACGTGTGCTTTTCTTTTCTTCTCTCTCTCTCTCTCTCTCTCTCTCTCTCTCTCTCTCTCTCTCTGTTTTTCGAGACAGGGTTTCTCTGTGTAGCTTTGCGCCTTTCCTGGAATTCACTTGGTAGCCCAGGCTGGCCTCGAACTCACAGAGATCCACCTGGCTCTGCCTCCCGAGTGCTGGGATTAAAGGCGATAAGACTTGCAGACTGCACCATACCTACTCCGGCAGCAGAGAAAGCAGGATTGAAAAGCAGCTATTTGGGGTGGGACAGCTGGGGAGGGAGAGACAGTCCGTGATGGAAGGAGGGCTTGCTGAGATATGAGCTGCAAGGATGAGCTAACAGCATGATATAAGAAAAAGGCGTTGTAATAGCCAGAACCTGGAAACAACCTAGATGCCTGTCAACAGAAGAACGGATGAAAAAGATGTGGTACACAATGGAGTACTACTCAGCAGAGAAAAACAATGAAAGCATGAAATTTGCAGGCAAATGGATGGAACTAGAAAAAAATCATCCTGAGTGAGGTAACCCAAACCCAGAAAGACAGTCATGGTATGTACTCACTCATAAGTGGATTCTAGATATAAAAGAAAGAACAATCAGACCACAACCCATAGAACCATAGAGGCTATATATATAGCATGGAGGTCCCTAGGACGACTGTGGCTTATAATAAATTTTGGTTTTAGTCAATTATTGAAAAAAAATAGCCAAATGAATGGAAACACATGAACTATGAACCAAAGGCTGAGGGGCCCCCAGCTGGATCAGGCCCTCTGAATAGGTGAGACAGTTGATTGGCTTGATCTGTTTGGGAGGCATCTAGGCAGTGGTACCAGGTCCTGAGCTCATTGCATGAGTTGGCTGTTTGAAACCTGGGACTTATGCAGGGACGCTTGGCTCAGTCTGGGAGGAGGGGACTGGACCTGTCTGGACTGAGTCTACCAGGTTGATCGAAGTCCTCGGGGGAGGACTTGTCCTGGAGGAGGTGGGAATGGAGGGTGGGCTGGGGGAAAGGGGAGGGGGTGGGAGGGGGGAGAATAGGGGAACCCATGGCTGATATGTAGAACTGAATGGTATTGTAAAATAAAATAAAAGGAAAAAAAGAAAAAAAAATCCAGGCCCGGGAAAAACTGGACCAAAAAAAAAAAAAAAAAGAAAGAAAGAAAAAGGTGATTCCGTGTGGAAGGAGGAAACAGATTAAAGGGGAACACGAGAATGCAGGTAGATGAATGGCCGGTGCCTAGAGTTGGGTAGGTAGTTGCTGCAAGGCTCTGTTGCTATTGGAAGAAAGCTCCTTACTTGGAGCCTCTGGGTGGGGTCATTGTGGGATTCCAGAGGGGACTCAATAGAGCCTGTCACAGAGGTGGTATTGTCTCTCCAGACAGCAGCCCCCCAGATAGTCTCCCAGCACCCCACGCAGCCAGGATTCCTAGTGCTAGCTACATGGAGAGCTGTTCCCCACGTTTTCTATGAACACGATGACACTTCCAGGGACGAGCGTCCACTCCCTCCCAGCTGTTCGGATGCTAAATTCCAGAGCCTAGAATTTAATAGACCTTCTTGAGGTGGGGCTGATGAAGACTGCAAATCCAACTGTTTTAGTTGGTATAGAAAGTAGCCTCAGAGTCCAGACCTGACATTCACACAGGCTAATTGAAAAGTTGTTCATAGCCGGGCAGTGATGGCGCGCGCCTTTAATCCCAACACTTGGGAGGCAGAGGCAGGCGGATGTCTGAGTTCGAGGCCAGCCTGGTCTACAGAGTGAGTTCTAGGACAACTAGGACTATTGCACAGAGAAACCCCGTCTCAAAAAGGAAAAAAATAAAATAAAAATAAAGAGAAAGGAAGAGGTTATTCATAGTAAGGCATGGGTAGCTTTCAGGGATGAAGGAAGGTAGGGGGATCTCTCGGTTTTAAGCCTGTAGCCCCTGGCAGGACCTTCAGGGTAGCACTCAGGCTGCCGGGGAATATTGAAGTCTTCATTAGAGAAATTCTGACTTGCACTACAGGGGCCACAGAGCAACACTCCCTCCTCCTCGTATGGCGCATGCTCTGTTCTAGCCTTTAAGGCCCAGGGGTGTTGCCTATGCATCCTCGCTGTACAGAGAAACACAAAGAGGGAGTATCACCTGTCCAGTTGGATTCAGATCATAGAACATGGCTGGAGAGACGGGCTTGTCAGTGATGAAGAGTACGGTCTGCTCTTCCAGAGGACCTGGGTTCAACTCCCAGCACGCACACGGTGGCTTAGAATTGTCTGTAACCAGGCGTGCAAGTAGTGCACAGACATACATGCAGACAAAACACCCATACACGTAAAATACATACATACATGGTGGTGCACGCCTTCAATTCCAACACTCAGGAGGCAGAGACAGGTGGATCTTGGTGAGTCTGAGGGCAGCCTGGTCTATATAGTTACTTCCAGGACAGTCTCTCTATAGAGAGATGTTGTAGGATAATCTTTGTACACTGTGAAGATGTGTCTTTGCCAAGGCACCTTCTGATTGGTTTAATAAAGAGCTGAATGGTCAATAGTTAGGCAGCAGAAAAGAGTGGACTTCCAGGGAAAGGGAAACTCGGGATGAATATAGGCATGAGAGAGACCAACCAGCAAGACACAGATGGAGCTGGACATACAGAATAAAGGTAAAAAGCCATATGGCAGAACACAGATTAATAGAAACAGGTTAAGTTATAAGAGCTAGTTGGGAACAAGCTTAAGCTAGAGGCCAAGATTCCATAATTAATAAGTCTCCATGTCATCATTTGGGGCCTGGAGGCTGACAAAGTCTGACTACAGAGAGACTTCTATCTCAAACAGAACAAAAAAGTTAGTGCTGGCCGGGTGATGGTAGTGCAGGCCTTTAATCCCAGCACTCGGGAGGCAGAGGCAGGAGGATCTCTGTGAGCTCAAGGCCAGCCTGGTCTACAGAGTGAGTTCCAGGACAGCCAGGGGAGACACACACACACACACACTCCTCTCTCAAAAAACCAACAAAGCAAACAAGAAGCTAGTTCTGGCTAGGGTGTGGCCCAAGTCTGTAATCCTAGAATTCCAGAGGATGGGTGTCTATTTCAGAAACCTGCGTGTTTTTGAAGGCAATGCAATGGGGGTAAGTTCAGCAGTCTGCGCTGTCTGTGTCGATTTTCACAGAGTTCTGTATGTTGGGGGTTTTTGCAAATGGGTCTGTGGAATGTGTGAGAAAAGATATTCCTGGTCTTGAAATGGTCTCTCTGTTTTAAATTTTCTTTCCTCTATGCTAAATTCTCCCATCTCTTTGCATTTTAGTTTATAAAATTTTTATTTTTTTTAGCCGGGCGGTGGTGGTACACATCTTTAATCCCAGCACTCAGGAGGCAGAGCCAGGCTGATATCTGTGAGTTCGAGGCCAGCCTGGTCTACAGAGTGAGTTCCAGGAAAGGTGCAAAGCTACACAGAAAAACCCTGTCTCGAAAAACCAAAAAAAAAAAAAAAAAAATTTTTTTTCAAGACAGGGTTTCTCTGTGTAATAGCTCTGGCTGTCCTAGAACTTGCTTTGTAGACCACGCTGGCCTTGAACTCCCAGAGATCCACCTGCCTCTGCCTCCCCAGTGCTGGGATTAAAGGTGTGTGTCACCACCTGACCTTACTTTTTATTTTTTTATTTGTGTGTGTGTGTGTGTGTGTGTGTGTGTGTGTATGTGTATGCTCATGTGTGTGTACAGATGCCCAGAGAGTCCAGAGGAGGGTATCAGTTCCCATGGAACTAGAGCTACAGGTAGTTGTCATTGGTCCTGAGAATCAAACTCTGGTCCCCTGTATGTGCAGTATGTGCTCTTAACTCATAAGCCGTCTCTCCAGTCCCCCCTCACACCTTTTTTTTTTTTTTTTTTTTTTTTTTTTTACTGAGACAGGATCTCACTAGGAAGCACTGGGTAGCCTGGAACTCACTCACTAAGTAGATCAGGCTGGCCTAAAACTCACAGAGATGCCCCTGACTCAGCTTCCTGACTGCTATTTCATGGGGTCAATGGCACAGAGTCAATCTCCGACCACATACACACACGCTGCCTACGTTTCCTCCCTCCCACTCCTGGTCTCAGAGCTGTGTTCTCCTGGAGGACACCTGGATGCCAGTACATTCTACAAGTTCATCTCTCACAGGTGGGTTGGGCTCAGACTCAGTAGGGCTTATCTAAACCAGATACTTTTTGTGACGCATATTGGCTCATACATTTTGTATTTACCTGGCTTACGTAAATCTCCTCTGATCTAAATTAAGCTTCTGGAGCAGGGGCAAACAGTTTTTTTCTCTTTGTTCAGTAACTCTCCACCCCTTTTGTCTTTTTTTTTTTTTTTTAAACAATGCAGTTGAGTTTGTACCACAAAAGGTCAGGTAGACTGAATTATATGGCTGGCTGGCTGGCTGAAGCTGGGAGGTGGTCACAGAGGATGGGAGTTTAGATGATGGATGGGGGACCGTTGAGGCAGTGTTAAAATAGTAGAGGAAAGTACAGTCCTCACAAACCCCCAAGCTCAGTTCTGGGACATGACTTAGTGGGCAAGGACCTAGGCTGTAACATTCCTGGACAAGGGAGAAGGTGTTTGAAGCCCCTGAAGGGAAGAGCCAGTGATTAAATTTCCTCCTTATTTTGGAATCTTCACAGCCTCCTCTCAGGCGGGTTACTGAATTGGAAAGTAGATTCATCCAGCCTTCCAGCCCCTAAGTAAAAGCAGTGATCATGTTCCTCCCCCTCAGCATTCTCACTTCTGGGAGGAAGTGCCAGCTTGGCGTTTACTGTCCCAACCCAGAAAGGTATGGTCAGACTAAACCACAGGTTACCCTTTGCCTTGTGTGTTTGTGAGTGTGTGTACATGTGTGCACATGCGTACACACACACACACACACACACACACACACACACACACACACACACACACGCGCCCCTTAAGAAAGAAGACTCTCACTGGGTAGAAGTGGCACATGCCTTTAATCCCAGCACTCGGGAGGCAGAGCCAGGCAGATCTCTATGAGTTCGAGGCCAGCCTGGTCTATAGAGCAAGTTCCTGGACAGGCTCTAAAGCTGCACAGAGAAACTCTGTCTCAAAGAAGAAGAAGAAAGAAAAAAGACTCTCCCTGCTCTGAGGCAGGGTTCTTGGGCTGCTTCTGTGGCTCTCAGTCCAGTGTGCATGAAGACTGAGTAGGTCATTCAGCTTTTAATGGACCCAGTCAGGCCTTTGTGCTGTGGCCTGCAGTACTGTTCTCTGCAGAAAGAGGCCTTTGCTTAGAGTGGGTTTTGATATCAGCTGGAATAAAATTATTCAGAGAGGGAAGAAGTCGAGAACTTACCACACATAGGGAACCTTAGCTGCCTTAGCCAAGGGGCATCAATTTGTTCAGAAGCCATTTTTTTTTTTTTTTTTACCTCACTGCTATTGTCTGAACCAAAAAATAGAAAAGGAAGGCCTCTCCACCTCCTCTTCCTCAGTACTCACTTATTTTAGACTTAGTACTAAACGACAGTAGTCTAGATTAACGAATTTCATTCATTCACTTACTTTAGTTAAATATTAAAATGTGTAATATCTATTATATATCTATTATATTCATCTAGCCTTCCAGTAAAAGCAATAACCTTGCTCCTCCCCCTCCACATTGTCACTGCATGGGAGGAAGGAATAAATATACTGAGACCCAGTCTCCATGTGTATGCAGATCTGGCTGGCCTGGAACTCTATGTAGTCCAGGCTGCCCTGAAACTCACAGAGAACCACTAGCCTCTGTCTCTTGGATGCTGGAATTTTAAAGATGTGCACTACCTTGCCAGGTTATTTGAATATATTTTCAAATTTTTTTTTAATTTTTAATTTGTGTGTGAATGTGTGGCTGTCTGTCTGTGTGTGTGGGGGGGGGGGGGCGGTCTGTGAATGGAATTGCTCTGAGGTCAGATGCCCTGGATCCCTGGAGCTGAGTTAGAAGTGATTGAAAGCTGCCTGATGTGGGGTGCTGGAAATCTAGCTCGGGTCCTCTGCAAGGGCAGTATGAGCCCTGATCTCAGAGCTAGGTCTCTAGCCCCTTCATTTAAGATGTGCGTGTGTGTGGCGTGCATGTGTACACAATGCGTGTGGGTGCACATGCCGAGGCAGGTGTGTGGAAGTCAGAAGACAGTTTTGTGGAGTCAGTTGTCTCCTTTCGCCTTTAGAAGGGTTTTGAAAAATGCCTTTTACCAGGTGAACCATCCTGCCGGCCCTGTCTATTTAGTTCTTCCATCCAGGCACCTGATAAACAGCAAATGGATATTGGCATCCAGCGGTCTTTGATTCACATACTGAAATTGGAGAATTTGATCACACTCATATTTAGATCCTAGGTTTTGTACAGATACATGAAATTATTTGTCTATATGTGTCATGGAAATAGAAGCAAAACAATCTGGGAGAACAAAGGATACTAAGTGGCGGGGAAGGAAGGGGATGAGCATGGTCAAAGCTTATTGTATACTTATATGATAACGTCGTTAAGAAGCCCGTTACAGCTGGGCATAGTGGCACCCCTCTCTAATCCCAGCTCTTGGGAGGCAGAGCCAGGCAGATCTCTGTGAGTTCAAGGCCAGCCTGGTCTACAGAGCGAGTTCCAGGCCAGCCAGGGCTATAGAGAGAAACCAAAACCAAAACCAAGTGACTAGGTACATGATTATATGTCAATCAGAAAGAATCATGCTTGATTCTAATAAATAATTGTCTCGTCACCGCAATGGGCATATAGGATGTCGTGTTACATTTCTCAGGATCCTGGTAAAGGAAGAGAACTACAGAATTGTGATGCGTAGGGAGAAACATCAGGAAGGTAAGAGTTCACTTGAAGAGAAAGAAAAACATTGTCCAGGTGAAGAATGTCTAGAGCTGGAGCGAGATTTTGGGAAGTTGTTCCTACAGAGGGGAGGCATGGGACTTCAGGGCTCAGAGACAGGACGCTGACGTGCCTCTTGATCCCAAGGGTCAAGGATGCACTAGGAAGTGTAAGCGAAGACTGTCTCTTTTGGATCCGAGTCTCCTGCATTCCTACCGTGCCAGGCTGCCGCAGGGCAGTTTGATGCAGGAGGACTGCCTGGATGAGTGAAAGCTGACGACAGCAGCCTTCACTCAGCTGTCTGGCGACAGGGAGTTGAGGGAAACCTCTGAAACCAGAGAAGAAAAATCCTCACTTTCCCTTTTTGGCAGTCTGAAGTCTCTGTGTCGGTTCAGAAGCAGGAAGGAAGGAGGAACGATTTTGAGAACCTGCTCCGCAACAAAGCTCTACAAGCTTTATTCTTACTTAATTTAGGAGTTCATTTTAACTGTAAGATCATTCGAGAAACTTCCATACTGGTATCCATAGAGTCTGGATTAATGTAAATTCCCACTAGAGGAAAATCAAAGTTCTCTTTTCCATACATCTCATCAATATTTGTTATTCTCTTTTTGCTTAGTGATAGACATTCTGAGGATGGTTATAATATTTTTTTTTCTTTGAGTCAGGCCCTTGTGATGTAGCACAGGATAGCTTCAGATTCTCTGTGTAGCCCAGGTTTGCCTCTAACTCATGACCTCTGCCTCTATCTCCTGAGGGATGGGATTTTAGACATGCGCCACCATGCCTAACTGGTTAGTATGTAAAGGGAAATAGCTCTTCATGCTGCTGGCAGCAATTGGTACAACTCTATCAGGAACCATTTGGTAAATGACCTTAAAGCTGGAAGTTTGTGATTATTCTCCCATGGGAACAAGTCCTGGAGAATTCTTGGACCTGTGTGTGAGGTAGCTAAGGCTGGGGCAGAAAGAAGGCCTTACAGCAGCCACAACAGGAGATAATCCAATGCTCATTGCCAAGAAGATGGGTCAACAAAGCAGGTCTGTTCACTCATGAGATGCTGCCCAACAATGAAAAAAAAAAAAAAAGAATTGAAATTATCATCATCGTAGATCTTAAAAGTATAGGGAGAGAAACCACTTTGTCACAGGAAAATGCAGTCTGTTACCATTTTTTAAAAGCTCAAAGCAAGTACAATGAAGTAAGACGTTAGCCAAGGATAAACACACTGTGATAAACTCTACACCCCAAACCAGGACACCATGAAGTAGGATGGGCCAGTGGGTCCCTCTGTACAGTTAGAGAAGAGCTACAGGAAGATTCAGGGCCGTAGGCGATGCTCCATTTCTGAAGGCGGATGGTGTGTTCATTCCGGTAGTTTGGGATTCGTTAACTGTGAGCACAGTCTCTGACAGAGCAATTGAAGGGGGAAAGAGTCAGCTGGGCTCAGGGTTTCAGAGGACTTGGTCCCTCTGGGTCATGTGGTGGAGCAGCTCAGTTAGAGATAGAAGGAGAGGAGGCAGGCGCTCCTTAGATCAAAGCCAGGAAACCATGAGCAAAGGTGAAACCCGGGTCCAGACAACCTTCAAAGGCCTTCCCTGAAGACCTGCTTTCTGTAGCCAGCTCCTAACATAGTGTCACCATGACACTCGTGAACCAACACATCATACACACACACACACACACACACACACACACACACACACACACACACACACCCCTAGACATTTTGAAAATTAAAAAAAAAATTATTATTGCATCTCAATACGTATTTTCTTTTCAGGTGGTCTTTCTATGTATCAAATAATTCATTATAAAAAAGTTAGATTTGTTTGCTGTTTTAGATTTTTTTCAATTGAAATTAGATTTCTTCTCGTACAACTTATTCTGATTATGATTTTTCTTCCCCCAACTCCTCCCAGATCTTCTCCACCTCCTCATTCACCCAAATCCATACCCTTTCTTTCTCTCTTTCATTAGAAAACAATCAGGCATCTAAAAAATAATAAAATGAACAAACCAGAAGAGGACAAGACAAACAGAAAAGAAAAAAAGAGTCGAAGAAAAGCATAAGAAACACATACAGAGCCAGGGTGTGGTGGTGGCGCACGCCTTTAATCCCAGCACTCGGGAGGCAGAGGCGGGAGGATCTCTGTGAGTTCGAGGCCGGCCTGGTCTACAGAGTGAGATCCAGGACACACACCAAAACAACACAGAGAAAATCTGTCTCAAAAAACCAAACCAACCAAACAAACAACCCCCCCCCCAAAAAAAAACCAAAACAAAACACATACAGACATAGAGACATACATTCTCATACACAAAAATCCCATAAAAACAAAATCGGAAAACATAATATATAAGCAAAAGACCCATAAGGTTAAGAAAAAGCCCAAACAGGGCATCATTAGACATTAAAAAACCCTCCAAAATTACCATTGAATTTGTTTTGTGTTGGCCATCTACTGCTGGGCATGGGGCCTGCCCTTAAGTGGTTTGTCTCCCCAGGGAGAGAGTCCCTTGAAGAAAACTAATTTTTCCTTTGCAAGTGAAAAATTGGAGGTAGCTTCTGGATTAGAAAGGGGGGCTTGCATCTACTTCCCCTCTCAGGGCTGGAACCCCCGTCTAGCTTAGAGCTGTGCAAGCCCCATGCTTCCACAGTCTCTGTGAGTTCCTGTGTGTGTCAGTACGTTGTGTTTAGAGGGCCTTGCTTCCTTGGTGTCCTCCATCCATCCCCTTTGACCCGTACAATCTTTTCACCTCCTCCCCTTCAGAATCCCTCAAGCCTTGAGAGGAGGGCTTTGATGGAGACAGCCCATTTAGGACCAAGAGTTCCAAGGTCTCCTATTCTCTGCCTACTGTCCGGTTGTAAATCTCTGTATTTGTACTCATCCACTGCAGGAGGAAGCTTCTGTGATGATGGCTGAACAAGACGCCGATCTATGACTATAGAAGAGCATTGTTAGGAGTAATTTCATAGTTATGTTCCATTAGCAGACAGTAAGTTTTGGTTTTCCCCTCAGTCTGTGGTCTTAGATCCTTGGCCGCCAGAGCAATGTCAGGCATGGGTTCCATCTCATGGAGTAATCCTTTAGTCCAACTATCTCTGGGCCACGATTGCACCAATGTTTCTTGCAGGCAGGTCACCTTTGCAGATCGAAGGGTTTGTAGCTGGGCTGGTGTTATGTCTCTCTTCCGGTATCATGCAGAGATACCAGACTATGTGCCATGACCACTGGTCCATAGGGGTGAAGGCTCTCTACCAGCCCAGCTTCTCTGTGGTCAGTGAGTCTTCAGCTGTAGGGCCTTACCATCAGTTTGTAGAGAGCAGACAATAGCCTGGGTGGCTGTTGAGAGGTTTTCATGCCACTCCTTTGGCCCACGGTCTGACTAGATGTCACCCACTCCCAGCACTGGAGGTTTTATTTGGTGGCAAGAGATGTCTAGTTGGGGCTTGGTCTCAACGCATTATTTGGTGATTCCATTTAGATTTCTTTCCTATGTGTATGTATTTGAAGAAACCTCTAATATATTAGGGTTCTGTATGACTCCCCAAATGGCCGTTAGCTGTCCCTTCCCATATTCTCTTCCTCTGCCCGACCTTTGATCCTCCTAGTCCAGCCTCCACCCCCCCACCCCCACCCCCTGCATCCATGCTTAACTATCTATTCTATTTTCCCTCCCTGGGGAGATCCTCTTCCCTCCCCACTCGTCCCTTACTCTATAACTAACTCCTGTGATTATACAGAACGTAGCCTGCTTATTGAAGACTCCACAGCTAACATCTGTGGATAAGCAAATACATACCATATTTATCTCTTTGGTTCTTGGTTACCTCACTCAGGATGATTTTTTTCTAGCTCCATCTGTTTACCTGAAAATTCCGTGATTTTTTTTTTCTTTTTTAAACAGCTGAGAATATTTTTTAATTTTTATTTTTTAATGTGTATAAGTGTTTTGCCTGTATGTATGGATGTGTACTACCAGCACGCCTGGTGCCTCTGGAGATCGGAGCCTCTGGAACTGTTGTTCAGGACGATTGTGAGCCACCATGTGTATGCCAGGAACCGAACCCAGGTTCTCTGAAAGAGCAATAAGTCCTCTTAACAACCGAGCCTTCTCTCCGGTCCCATAATTGGTTTGCTTTTGAAACAGGGTCTTCTGTTGCAGAGGCTGGCTTGGAACTTGCTGTGTAGCTGAGGATAGCCTTGAACTTGTGATACTCCTGCCTCCACCTCAAGACTGCTGAGATTATAGGTATGATCCACCATACCTGGTTTATACAGATTGAACCCAGGACTTTCTGCAAGTCAGGCAAGCACTCTGCCAACTGAACTACATCTTTAGCCCTAACAATGTTTTAAAAGTTAGAAAGGCACATAAAGATATATAATGGAAATTGTTCTCCAAAGGTGAATGACATTTTCAGGATTGTGTATATTATAGAACAATGTATACCTCCATCTGTTAGAGGTAGGTTATTCTTTTGAATTACACTTAATTGTGTGTGCATGCACGCTTGAGGTGTAGATGCAGAGGTCAGAAGACAACTTACAGTAGCTGATTCTTCCCTTCCATCATGTGGGTCTCAGGGATCAAACTCAGGTCATCAGGCTTGGTGGCAAGGACCTTTACTATCTTGCTAACCTTAGAAATGGACCAAACTTGACAGCAAGAATAAATGTATTTGTATGTATTCTGCTTTTTCTGTGAACTTATTTTTTTTTTGAGACAGGGTCTTACTATGTAGCCCAGGCTGGCACCTTGAACTCACAAAGATCGACCCTGCCTCTGCCTTTGCAGTACTAGGATCAAAGGCATTTGCTAACACCCCTAGCTCTGTGGATTGTTTTGCTTTTGGTTTTCTGTTTTGTTTTCTTTTTCTTTTTCTTTTTTCTTTCTTTCTTTCTTTTTTTTTTTTTGGTTTTTCGAGACACGGTTTCTCTGTGTAGCCCTGGCTCTCCTGGAATTCATGCTGTAGACCAGGCTGGCCTCAGACTCAGAGATCTGCCTGCCTCTGCCTCCTGAGGGCTGGAATTAAAGACGTGTGCCACCACTGCCCAGCATCTGTTGACTGTTTTTAAACAATACCGTCATCAAATGATAGAAACCAGGTCAGGGCCAGCAGTAAGTCTAAGGAAGAAAATGGATTTGTCTGTCTGTATACTGGTTTGAAGAAACAAAACCAAACCAGAACAACCAACGGCAGAGTATAACAGTGCTTGCCTATAATCCCAACATTCGGGAGGATGGTTGAGGCAGGAGGATCACACATTTAAGGCCAGCTTAGACTACTGGACTACATAATAAGTTTAAGGCCAACTAGAGCTACATAGCAATATCCTGGTTTTTTTTGTTTGTTTTTTAATAAAAGACTATTACTCATAGGGGAATAAAAAAAATCTCAGAGAAATAGGATTCATTTAAAGAGCAGAAGATGGAGAGACATGGAATTTGGATCTATTTAATGCTCTAGGGATGGGAATCCAGTCACATCCTATTGAGTCAGCGCAAGGGCAGAGGCAGACAGATTCTTCCTTGACCTGAGCTGTAAGTGTCTCAGGCGAACTGTGAAGCTGTGGAGAGGAGGTCGCACTCCAAACCAAATGAGAGCAGGAAGCGAATCCATCAAGCGACAAGTAGGTATTAACATCAAGTATATGTCAAGAGCATGACGGACTCAGGACTGTGGAGTACCAGGGAGGGAGGCAGGGAACGGAAGTGTGCTGGCACCGGCACCGGGAGGTGCTCCGCGGCTGAAACCACAGGTCTGTCGGTAGAAGGGAGGCGAGCAGCACCCAGCAAAAGGGGTGGTGCAGATGCAGCCCAGCCTGAGGGGCTGCCAGGGGCTTAGCTGATCTGGGAAGGCTTCCCAGAGGAGGTGGCTTTCAGGGCCACTTGAATGAGGGAGAGAATGAGGCTGCCGGATGAACTGTGGGCAGGTGTTTTAGGGCAAGTAACGATCCACACCGTCAGATCTGATGGTGTGCGTGGTGATCATTTTCCTGTTGTGTCTTTTTAGGGTCTCCTTCAAGATCTCAGAATCTGGTGGGGGGGGGGCTTCCATGATAGGCTGGCAGTGAGTGAGCAGACACCAGAATGCAAATGAAGAATTCAGCATCCTGGGTGTCAGCTGAGACCAAAGGACTGGAACCCGATGAAGTGGTCCTGGCAGAAATAGAAGCTGAATATCGGGAGGCATAAACTATGGGTGGGGACTAGAGGCCTGGATCTGCTGCTGGGGCTACATAGAGACCTTTTTGGGGAGGGGATGGGGAGCTCTTCCTAGTCTAAGTAGTTCAGTCATTGATAGCCAAAAGAAACAAGTCTTCCAGACCATGGACTCAAACAGCCTCAGAGCTGCAGAGCGTAAACATCGTTTCTGATGACGCCTGCCAAGCCGTCTCTCTAAAGATCATTCTCATATACCGTTTTATCTGTGTCTCATCATCACCCACGAGGCAGGCAGGGCAGGTGTGTATTAAACCATCTTAAAAAGGTAGAAAAATAAGAAGCAGACTCCAGGGCTCCACTCTCCCTACATTCCCAGGTGGATGTCAAGTGACATTCTGAGCATGCCCAGTACCGGTTCGGGTTCTGAAGCCCTGATGCTAATTGTTTTTGTTTTCTGTTTTTAGACGGGATCTCTCTATGTAGCCCTCACGATGGTCTGGAACTCAAAATATAGATCAGGCTGGCACTGAATTCAAAGAGATCTATCAACCTCTGCCTCCCAAGTAATGGGATTAAAGTCAGGCACCCACCAGCAACAAGGTTGGTTTCTTATTTCTACCCAGGCTAGTTTTATTCTCCTAGCTTTAAGGTCATTCTGGGTCACTTTCACCCAATCTCACAACGGGTGGTGATGTGTCTACCACACCGGGCAGACTTCCACTTGTGCTCAGGCCAGTTAGGGTACACCCTATAATCCCCGAAAATATGCTGTAAATTGGCACTCAGAACCCAAAGGACCCATCCTCTGGGCTCTTGGGGGCAGTGGCCTAGGCTGTTTCGGCTCTAGTATAAGGGGAGTGTCTTTGCTTTTCTCCCAGCCTGGCTTCCTGTCTAGACATCTTGAATGGTCCACTGCATTTAGCATGCTGAGTTTGCCTGCCAGCTCTGTCACGGCCACACAGTTCAGTACCCAGTGCTACCACCTCCCACTCATCAAGCCTGAGTTCTGGAGGGAGGGATTGGTCACTGAGGACTGAGTCCAGGAAATTGTATAACGAGAGGGTACAGGGGACCGTTAAAGATACCAACATGCCTAGAGGCAGCTCAGCATCCCAGAATCCTGTCCCTTTCCTCCCACACCTGAAAGAATAGGTTGTCAAGGCAACTTCTCGGAGGCCCCAGCATCCACAGTCTCATTGGTCCCCATGGGCCACTGAACTTGGCTGGGAGGGAAGGGACCTGGTTCTTGAATTGGCTCTGGGAAGATGTAAGCAGAGAGTCAACATCTGGAATATCTGATCTCCGGCCAATACTCTCCCCTTCTTGGGCTCAGCTTTGCTGGAGGGTGAGCCCTGCTGAAGAGGCAGAGCTAGGGGAAACATCATCCTAGCCAGGTAGAGCCACGATGCTACGGGCTTATTTCCCGAACGGATGACCTGCTCATTTGAAGCAGAGCGTCGCTTGCCCTGGCCCCTCGGTGATCCTGACCCGGGACTTTACGGTGGAGGAAAGGGGGGGGGGGTGACACCTATTCTGTCTAGCCCAGGCCACAGAAGTGGTTTCAGCTCTACGGGCTCACGGTGGCTCCAAGAGACTTGAAACCAAAATCAGGCAAAGAAGCAAATCCCAGTTGTGTGATGTCCTCCAAGACACAGTCGGCTTTCTCTATCCGGGACTCCACAGCCAGAATTCAACCAGCCTTGGGTTGCTCTTTTCAGCACTCCTAAAATAAACCGTAGAATGTAACAACTGTTTATATGGCATTTACATTATATTGGGTATTATAAGTCATCTAGAAGTAATTTAAAGAATAGAGGAGGGTGTGGACAGCAGCGTCTATGGAAATATAACTAAATATGCAAATGGGCATCTTCAGATCTTGCCATCCTGAAAGTCATCCACCATGGATGCCGCAGGAGGGTCAAACCTGACCCAAACTCCTCTTAAAACAAACCGAAACAACAACAAAGTGGGGTCTGATGGTGCACGCCTGAAACCCTAACCGTCAGGAGGTGAGAGCAGGAGGGTCAGGAGTTCAAGGCTAGCCTGTAGAGCCGCCAGGGTCATCAACAATAAGAAATGTTGGCTAAACTGTTAGAAGCAAGGAAAGCCTAAGGAGACATCACCTATGGAGCAGCCATGTGCAGAGCCGGGTGGCCACTGGGCTGGGTGTGTGTGTGTGTGTGTCTACTATTAACATCAATAACAACCAGTTTTGCCAGGGTGGTTTTCTGTTTTGGAACACATAGATTTTTAAAATATATATACTTATGTACTTTGTGTGTGTGTGTGTGTGTGTGTGTGTGTGTGTGTGTGTGTGTGTGTATGTGTGTGTGTGTATGTGTGTGTGTGGTGTAAGAGGGGTGGGGAGAGGGAGGGAGAGGGAGAGGGAAAGAGAGAAGAAAGGAAGTGGCCTGGCTGCATGGATGGACAAGATCATTCGGTTGGAAACCAAGGCCAAGGTGGACACTACAAGCCCTGCCAGGAGAAGAGATGCCTGGGAAGTGACAGCCACTTTCCAGCACCGTCCACGTCCCTCTTTGTCCCTGAAGCCGTCGCCCAGTGTCTGGTCGTCCGCCTTTCAACCCTCTGTGTGCAGAATGGCGTTCACTCCACATGGCTTGCTAGCAATTCTAAGCATTCATGGCTTGCTCTGGTGTACATGGATTCTGCTCTCTGTTGGTGGGTTCTTATGAAAATGTGCTCTGTCGTCTTTAAGTCTGAGGTCCCAGGAAACTCAGGTCTCCTCGGGCTGGAGGGATGGCTCAGTGGTTAAGAGCACTGGCTGCCCTTGCAGAGGTTTTGGGCTCAGTTCCCAGCACCTACACAGCAGTTCCCAACCGTCTATAACTATAGTTCCATAGGAGTTGATGCCCTATTTTGGTGTGTAGACAGACATGCAGGCAAAACACCCAGATCGATGAACAGATGAATCTGTCTTACTAGGTAACAAACTGGCTGGACTCGAAGGAGGGGGCATTGTGGGTGGCTTCCTTGAAATGAGTCTACAAGTGTAGCTGAATGATAACTATAGATCTTTTTCCCCTTCAGAGAAGGGGAGTATGCGTTGCAAACCAGGCCCCCCATTCAGTGATGCTCAGGGACCACGTCCTCAACACCCAGGGCTTGAAGCTTGGCTCTTCTTGCCTTCCAGAACCATACTGTTTGATCTCAGCTCTGTCTACCCCCACGATCCTCCTTTCTGGGGCCCTGGTCACTGTAGCTTTGGTGGCTTTGCCCTTTTGACTGCCAGGCTGGTGTGTCAGTGTGAGAGCCTTGTCTGGTAGACTACACTCTGACCTAGACCGTGAGTTATATTCTGTGCATTGGCTTGGGCTTTTCAGGGCAAGCATGCCTGGGTTTCGGTACCATACCTTTCCCCCAAAGGCTCGGTCCTAGCTTTAGTGTAGGTATGCCCAGTCAACGGGGATGACCACATGGGTTCCTCAGTCTTCAAAGGCAGGAGCCTTTCATTTTGGCCCGGTAGCTTGTCATGTCTCCAACACCTGACTGATTCTTCCTGTTGGGTTTCTTGTCCTTTCTTGCCCAACCCCCTTTCCATTGATGGAAAGTTCTTTAGAAGGGAACACAACTCTTCCACCTCCTCAATCACTGCTGCTCCCACGGAGCTCAGGAACTTGTCTATCACAGATCCAAAACGCCCACACAGCCTGTATCCTAGCGACTCTGGGAGCTTTCAGCCCCAGCCTGTCTGTGGCCTGTGAGGTAATATTGGGACATGAATTTTTGTGAATGTCTGTGGGTGTGACAGGGAGTTGTATATTGTGTAAAGGATGTTGGTGTGTAAGTTCTATATACACCCGTGTGTCTTTGTGTGTGTTGCAGTGTTACATATATGCATGTGTGTGTGTGCGTGTGTGTGTATGTGTGTGTGTGTGAGTGTCTGGTATGTATACATGAATAAAAGCTGAGTCTGTGCAGAGGAATAGTGTCATGGCTGCTTGTGTATGTGTGGGCGTGCCAGGGCATGAGTGTGTACAGGTGTCTATGTAGGAGATAAGAAAGACAGCCAATCGGAGGTGGCATATGCTTTTAATCGCAGCACTCAGGAGACAGAGGCGGGGGGGATCTCTGAATTGGAGGCCAGCCTGGTCTACAGAGCGAGTTTCAGTATAGCCAGGGCTGCACAGAGAAACCCTGTCTTGAAAAGCAAAGTTCTCCAGCCGAATTCTGGGTGGAGAGTCAGGACTAGGTCCTGACCCTCTCAGACTACAGCCTGGGGTGGGGGAGCTTTCACTCCCCTCCCCCCCCGTCTAAAGTTATCCCTCTGAACACCAGTGGGCCCTCCACAGTCCAGTGGGCACTTGGACACACAACCAAGAGGTCATGTGACTTCAGCTCCTAGGGGAGACAGTTCCATGAGAAAGGTCGCTCACCGCCCTCTTCATCTTGGTCCAGTCCTCTGCTACCAAGGGCAGGGCCAACCATGCTCGAAACGTTTGGAGTCTCCTAGACCCCAGGGCCCAAGGAGATGAATTTGGCAGCAGACACCCAATGCCAAGAAACTGCTGACACAGGCCTGAGCTTGCGCAGACTCTGCCGAGGTGATGGATGAGGGCCTTTCAAGTGAATCGAATGGAGTCCATGCATAATACATCTTTATGGAAGCAGATCCCAATTTGCATCCCATTCAATAGCTGAGGTCTCGGAGGCCCAGAAGTACAACTCAAGCCCATGTCAGAGGGAACCCTGAGAGGGAGGTGCCGGGGCTTAGAGGCCAGGTTAGTGGACAGGGCTGTCCCTTCGTGTCCTCTCAGAAACCCCGGGCTTGACTCTAGTGGCTTCCGGGCGTACTTGGGGTCCCCAGGCTTGTCCTAAACAAGACCAGATTTCCAAGGCTGCTGTCATTGACGTCCATGGTCTTGTTGGAGGAGAATAGTGTGTGCCTCAGTTTTCAAAGATGAAAACGGAGCCTGAAGAGGACACAGGCTTCCTCCTGGTGAGGACTGGGGACAGTGGAGAGATACACAGTAGACAGGTATGGCTGTATTACAGAGTGCTCATCCCAGAGCGCCGGGACATGTGACCAGGCCGCGCTGTACCCTACCTACACCAGCCACACGGTCTAGCCTATGCCCCTAACCATTCTTCTGTTTCCGGACCTGGAAAGGAAATACGATCGCCTGCCCTGCGGAGCCTTTATGAGCTTGGGAGGAGGGGTCTCTCTGAACCCCAGTTGAGAAGGTGGGCCTGGCCCTGGACTGCAGTTAAAGATGTACGGGGGAGAGAAGGGGGGGGGCAGAAGACAGGATGGAGCCCAGGACTTAACCATCCATTCTTCCCTCTCCTCCCTGCATGCCCCAGGCTTCCTCTGCTGTCAGCCAAGTTGGTGGCAGAAGTGGCTGGAGCTGGCCAAGAGGGGCCTTAGCTGGGTGTCGTCTAGTTTCCTTTCGGAAAGAGAAGTCTAGGAGGGGAGGAACCTGGGCAGTGGTCAGGACAGCTAAATTGGAGCTCTTGATATTTTAAGAGCAGAAAAGAATTCTGGAAAAACTGGAAGATGAGCCAGGCATGGGGCCGGGGGGGGGGGGGGGCGCGACAGGGAGGAGGAATGTAATCCGCTGGAAGAGGAGGACCCACTGGAGGAGGGGCTGGCTACATTCAGAGGCTCGGTCCACGGTCCATACCCTTATTTTCCGGAGGTGGTTCTCAGCTCTGAACCCGGGGCCTTGCACATGCTAAGCAGCCATTCTAGATGGAGCCGCGCCGCCCGGCCGCCGCCAGCCTTTCCCTGAGTCTTAGCTGGGATGAAGATGTTCTTGTGGTGGGGGAGGGGAGGCTTACATCTCCGCTCCCAAGCGCCTTTGTGTACATCACCCAAGTCCCGCTTGGCTCTGTTCTGCCCGCCACTAGCCTCTCTCTTGTGTTCTGTCGTCCCCCCCCACCCCCCCCACCCCCGCCCTTGCCCTGACTCAAGGCCCCAGACAAACATCAGGGTTCTATGAGGCCATCCTCCGGGTAGCTCCCAGACATCAATGACTCTCTGCAGTTTGCGGAGAGGCTGTGGTCAGGTGAGTCAGCCCAAGGCCCCAACTCCTTGTGGGATGTGCATGGCCTCGGGGATGTGGCAGAGTAGGGCTTCGGGGGAGGAGGGTTTAGTTTCTCATCTCTCAGATTTATACAGCTGCCTGATACTGTACGGCTCCCGGGCTGGCCTCAGACTCTTAGCGATCCTCCTGCCTCAGCCTCTCCAGTGCTGGGATTACAGGCATTTGACGGCACGCCGGACCCCAGGCTGCACATTTTATATGACATTAACGGAAGTGAACTGTCTGGCACATTAGGGCCCTAAATGTTTTCCAGTTTTCTTCCCAAGGATGAGGGAGCTGTGGAGCAAGCTGGTACAGGCGTCGGGGACACCATTTGGTAACACACCTTGATCTGTAGGCATGATGTCCCAGGATGGCTACAGGGGTTGGTGAGCCAGGCATCACTACAGAACTAACATTGTCAAACAAACGTAGGTCCTAGAATGAATGTCCAGCTATGCTTCAGTTTGCTTAGTTTTTTGTTTTGTTTTGAGTTTTTCTTTGTAGCCCTGGCTGTTCTGGAACTCACTCTGTAGACCAAGCTGGCCTTGAACTCAGAGATCCACCTACCTCTATCTCCCAAGTGCTGGGATTAAAGGCATGTACCACCACTGCCCATACTTCTCAATGTCCCATCATTTTCTTGGGGGAGGAGGGAGCAGGCACGACAAAATGGGAGGCATGAAAGTTCAGTAAAAGTTGCAAATAAATGGGCGGTGGTGGCGCACGCCTTTAATCTCAGCACTTGGGAGACAGAGGCAGGCGGATCTCTGAGTTCGAGACCAATCTGGTCTATAAAGTGAGTTTCAAGACAGCCAGGGCTACACAGAGAAACCCTGCCTTGAAAAACAAAACAAAAACAAACAAACAAAAAAGGTGCAAATGAATTTTTTTTCTATCTCTTTTGTTCTGGGGGAGGTACTAGGGGCAGAGTCTTGTGCATCCTGAGCAGAAGTCTGCTATTGAAGGTAGGTACACCATGAGCTCCTGTAATGTTCTGCAAATCCTACGGAGTCTGTGAAGGTCTAAGTCAAGATGTTACTGCACGTGTACAGCTTACTCTAATTGTCCTGTAGTGTGGCAATAATGAGCCTCTGGGCCAGGATGTCACACTAGAGGGCAATTGTCTAGATGTCCAGCCTTTTGAATGGATGCCAAAGCATACTAGGTCCCAAAGCCTGAGCGATGTAGCTTGAGATGCTGGAAATCTCTAGCATCCAGAGGGACGGGGGCTTTTTACCCCAAGTGTCCCTCAGGTTTCACGGCTGTTCTGGCATTGTTCTTCCAGGGCTCTGTTGTGCTGGGCATTGGCCTTATTTTGGAGATGTTATTATTGCTATTTGAGTCTCTTGTCACCCAGGATGACCTTGAACTTCTGATCCTCCTGCTTCCCACGATTACCCAAGATTATCATACCCGGTTGCATTCAGTGCTGTGAGTTAACCCTCCTACATGCTAGGCAAGCACTCTACCAGTTGAGCTACAACCCAGCTGGGTTCATTTGTGCCTTGAGACAGGGTCTTGCTATATATAGCCCAGGCCTGGCCTTGAACTCACAGCAATCCTCCTGCCTCAGCCTCCCGAGTCCTGGATTATAGGTGTGCTCTACCATGCCTGGCTGTTTTGTGATTTTTTTTTTAAACAGGTGGGTTCATGTTTGTGACTTGGTCAATAACCTCAACAATAATTATTCTTTTCCAACAGACTGTTTGCTTTCTCAGTGAGACAGGATTGGTTGATCTGCTGTCCGCAGCTCAGTCCCAGGACACATTCCGTGGTGGCTATTTCCCAAAGCATTCTTCAGTTGGTACTATGATATTACACCAATGCATTTATCAGCCCACATGTGAGGGCTAACCACTGCTGTATAATCATTGAGTACCTGTTGGGATGCTCCTCGGCTGATAGGGCGGCCGGGCCTCTGATTACCCCTTCAGTTCTGCGGTTTAGTTGGCTGTTACTGTGCAAGTTTTCATCTCGTAGGAGTCAGTTAAAATGTGGAGCCATGCGCAGGTGATTCTGGAGCAACCAAGTGAATGAATGTTCAGTCTTGACCAAGCACTTCACGTTCGTGGATCACAGGCTAACGATGTCCTTATCCATGACTGTGTCTAAGCTACCTCAACAAGTTTTCCAAATATTTTAAAACTTAACTATTATTGTGTATATGGGGTATGTGTGTGTGTGTGTTGATGCCCACATGCCGTGGTGCTCATGGCGAGGTCAGAAGGCAACTTTTTAGAGTCAGTTCTCTCCATCTTTGTATAGATTCCAGGTCGCCAGGCTTCTGCAGCAAAGTGCTTTGATCCACCGAGCCCTCTCGCTGCCTCCAAGGTCGAGAAGGTTCATTCACTCCGTTTGCCTTTGCTATTGGCTGCCCTCGCCGCCGCTCCCCCCCACCCATAATTTTTCTAACAGATTTGGCTGTTCGATTTTCAGGTTTTAGTGCAAGATCAACTAGGTTGCCGCGATGCTCACTCACGTGGACTTGCCTGGCTTTGCAGCCCTGGACCACTCTGTTGTCAGTGTGACTGATTTCCTTTCTACCTGAGGAATGAATGGGGAGATGCATCCCATCCGTGGAGATCATTGTTCACAAACACTTTCTGCTGTGTTAGGATAGTCAGGACAAATGGCAGCAGTTACCTAACATTGCCCTCTTCCCTCCCCCCCCTTCTCCCCACCCCTTCCCTCTCTCCTCTCCCCCTCCCCTCCTCTTTTCTCCTTTCTCCACTCCCCTCTCCCTCCCTGAGACTGAATCTTATTATGTTGCTCACAGGCTAACGTTGATTCTTGGTTCTCCTGCCTCAGCCTCCCGAGAGCTGGATTACAGGTGCGCACCGTCATGCCTGGCTTTACTTCCTGTTGCCCATGGTGTTTGATGCTCTCCCGCCGCCTTTTTCTCTTATCTTACTGGTCTCAATGGTATCTACTGGGTGCAAGGCAGTGAGAGGTGTAGGGTAAACAGAGGCCCTGCTGAGACAGGTGGATAGCGCACTGGAAGGATTTCATCTCACTCTGACTTCAGAGACCTAGCTCCCAAACAAACCAAACAACAGCGAAAGAGCCTCAAAGGCCCAGAAAAGATTCCTTTGAAGAGAAGGGACTTTTGGGGAACCGAGACTCTCATGGGACAACCTATAAGGTCGCAAGCCTTTTGAGGGTAGGGTCTACATCTTCACACACACACACACACACACACACACACACACACACACACACACAGAGAGAGAGAGAGAGAGAGAGAGAGAGAGAGAGAGAGAGAGAGAGAGAGAGAGAGAGAGAGAGAGGCAGAGAGACAGAGAGAGAGAGACAGAGAGAGAGACAGAGAGACAGAGAGGACAAATTGGTACAACCTTCCAATTTTTTGCAATTGTCCCAGTTTCTCTTCGTATGGAATTTTCAGTCTCTGAAATGAATGATTCTCTTTGGGGTGGGGTTGGGAGAGTGTGTCCATTGGGGCTGTGCCATTTGAAAAGGTTTTTCTATATTATACTATAATCTGCTATTTACAAAACCAAAAGGAAAAGGACTTAGTACTTTTAAGTGCAAATCAGAGCGTGAACCACCTCCTGGGAGGCTGGGAGATGTTGATTCTGTATCAGTTTTCCCAGGGGTGAGGGAGGAGCCCACAGGCTTTATCTCAAGTTGTTCTTTCACAATTTGGTTCGGTTTACATTTCTTTTTGGCAAGGCCCATCTTGCCAGGGAGCCTAGAGACCTGGCTGCCCTGTCAGGTCTACCTAATGGATTTGGAAGTGAACCGTTTTCTCTGGCCGACCAGGGAGCCAGCTGGTGCGGGTCTCGGCTTCATCCCCTGACTTTGCAAAAACAGTCTTTCACTACACTGACTAACCACCGGGAGAGGCCGCATGGATGGGCGCCTAGACCCTTGGGTTTCCCAGCAGGGAGGACTTGATTTATGGGATGGATATGGGCAGAGAGACCAGGAAAGGAGGAGGGAGGAGAGGAGGAAGAGGAGGAAGGGGAGGAAGGGGAGGAAGGGGAGGAAGGGGAGGCTCAAAACCAAACCAAAACAAAAACTAACCAAACGAAAGCCGCCCTGAATGCTGACAGGATTCCTTTGGAAAGGAGGGGCCAGTGGGGAGCTGCAACCTAAACCCCTGGGACTCCAGCTCAGAGGCACAGCTGGGCAGTTCAGTGAACCTGTTAGTAACATGAACTTGGTTGCTGTATTTCTCAGCTTTGGCTCATGCATTATTTACCTGGCATAAGTAAACCTGCTTCTCCTGCCGTTGCTGGGGAAACCACTTTGATTTATCGAGTTCTCTTATAGTCTCCAGTGAAAATGCTCCGTAGTGGGAGGGAGGCAGCGGGCAATCCCAGGTCTCAGGGGCTCAGGGTATGGAGAAACATGGGGAGTCCCTCTTTCCTCTGGGGAGAGCTCATCAAGGAAAGTATGGATTTCCGCACTGGGAACCCCCAAGGCTGTCATTTCCCGGTTTGTGGGACTGTCCCCTGCTAGTTGGCTGCTTATTCAGAAATCCCAAGGAGAGAGGTGGGCCTTTTCCAAGGCTCTGTGGAGGCCACAGCAACTGGGCAGAGATAGGCATCAGTCTGCACTGGGCAGGAGAGAAGGGAGTCAAGTTTCCCCAGGGGCTGTTTCCCAGGTAAGTCAGCCTTGGGGAACCAGTTTCATGAGCTCAGGTAGAGTGGTCCTCCCTGCCCCAAATCCCACTTTAGCTCACCTTCTGGGAGCACCCTTTTGGATCACAGAGCTGGGGGGTGGGGTGGGGCTGGGCTTGGGAAGGGATCGGGACTCTGAGCTCAAATCTCAGTGTTTTTATTTATAATGTGCTGGCGTGCGTGTTATGTAAGTGGAAGGTGGATTCTAAGATCTGCCTTAAAGTGTTTTTGGGGAACGCTGTTCACTGAAACCCTGTCTATGCTAGGTGCAAGGCTGTGATGCGGCGTGAGGGCCCAGCAACTTCGGTCCCACATTGCCTTTGCCGGATACGGTTCTGACATCACCACCACAAAGCTCTTTCTCTTGATTGCTATTGATTTTTCTTTTCCTCCCTTTGTTCTATTTACGGCTTCTTGGCCCTCCACAATTGCATTATTCCTTTCGAAGTGGGCAGGAGGTAGAGCGCTCAGCCTGCTCTGGGCCCACCCAGCCCGAGCGGCTCTTCTTTCTGGTCTCTGACCTTGTGTCCTTCTCCTGGGTGACATGTACCTGTGGAGCTCTCCCCATTCCTGGAAGGCAGCTACTATTCATCAAAGTCGTCGTTGGTGGAGGTATCTGCTGTGGATATTACTCTATGTAAATAAAACACTGATGGCCAGTGACCAGGCAGGAAGTATAGGCGGGACAAAGAGAGAGGAGAATTGGGGAAACAGGAAGAAGGGGGGAGAGACACTGCAGCCACCGCCAGGAGAAGAGCATGTAAAGAAGCCGGTAAGCCACCAGCCACGTGGCAAGCTATAGATTTATAAAAATGGGTTAATTTAAGATATAAGAACAGTTAACAAGAAGCCTGCCACGGCCATACAGTTTATAAGTGATACAAGCGTCTGAGTGATTATTTTATAAGTGGATTGTGGGACTGCGGGGCTTGGGGAACCTGGAGAGAAGCTCTCCAGCAACAGGTATCGGCCTGGGGGGACAGACTCAAGATCTGTCTGAGAATATGTTCACAATGATCTTCGCACTCGCCAAGTGTTTAAGCAACAGCCATCCATTGGAAAACTTGGATGTTTTTGTAAAACATAACGAGATGGTTTTAAAAAGGAAATTCCCACTTGGGCCTAGTGGCTCATGCCTGGCTGAGGCAGGAGGCTCGAAGGTTCAAAGCTTGCCTTGGCTACTTAACAAGACCCTGCTTCAAAACATAAAAAGCAAAAGGGCTCAGAGGTAGAAGACTTGCCTAGCATGATTATGGCCCTGATCAAGCCTGATCAAGCCTCAGTTCTACAAGAAACACAGATGCAAGCGAACCCCCAAATGTCTCAGGTACATCTTTCTAGATTTTCTTTTGTCCTTCCTCCCCAGGCTATTCTGCTTATAATCAAGCGTATGTTTAAATCGGTATCTAACTACTATTGAGATGATCTGTAGGCATTCTGGCACTTTTAACACGTCTGCTCTTCAAGTAGGTGTTAAATGTCCCCCAAGTGACTTACTTTATCTCCACTTACGCCAGTTGTCCTGCTCAAGGCCTCTGGCATTCCTGTTTTCTGTTTCTGAAATGGCTTCAGGGTCCCCCCTAGATCTGCTGTCATCTAGAATTTGTTCCTGTAGGGTGGATGCTTCGCTCTGTAGACCAGGCTCTTGAAAGTACATCTAATTTATTCCAAACTAAATAATAAATGAAAGAGAACGTGGGTTGTCACACACTGAGATTCTCCTGGAAGGTAGGAGAATGAATTCCCCCCCTTGAGGGAAGAGCCATCCAAGGAGGCAAAGGTAGAGGAGGTGTCTAGGCTGGTTAGCTCCGTCCAGGAGCTTCGGCTAGGGAGACAAGATCCCGACATCACTTGCATTTCTAGTAGATTCTTACAAAGCGCTGAGGGTGTGCTTGGAAAGGACCCACTTGCCTAAGCAGGAAGGACAGCAAAGGGGAGACGGGAGCAGCTGGGAGGGTTCAAGGTCACAGAAGGAAGGCTGGAGAGTGTGGCTGAGTGGTAGAGCGCATGTATGGGGAGGGGGTGGGTGGGTTCCGATAAAGGATGGGGAACGGAAGACTGGAGAGGAAGCAGGGCCTTCGGAGCAACGGGAGGATGAGCATGTACTCACGGGTGTGTTTGAGTTGGGGGTGAGCTCAGTCTCTGGCCATTGACATTTAATTTCACGGGATTCTTTTCGGGGATTATCAACACTGCGGGCGCTTTTGCTGTTCGGGACAGGGTCTCACTATGTAGCCTTGGTTTACCTGTAGACCGGGCTGGCATCGATCTCACAGAGATTTTCCTGTCTCTGATACTCCACTGCTGGGATTAAAAATATGTATCACCACACAGACAGGGTCTGGATATGCTACCCAGGCTGACCTCAAACTTTTTTTTTTCGAGACAGGGTTTCTCTGTGTGGCCCTGACTCTCCTGGAACTCACTCTGTAGACCAGGCTGGCCTCAAACTTGGATGGATGTCCGTCTTCCTCTGCCTCCCAAGTGATGGGATCAAAGGTGTGCATCACCACCGCTCCAACTTGACCTCAAACTTCTAGATTCACGCCATCTTCCTGCCTCAGCTTCCGGAGCGCTGGATTCCAGGAGCCAGCGCGCACCTGCCTATTTATCTCCGCTTGTTCTCTGGCCACAGCTTCTTCCGTGGAGGAAGAGTTGGCTAGAATTCATTACACGCCAGCTCCGCACTTGGATTTTAAAATCTTATTTCGTTTACTCCTCCTGCCGGGCACTGGAATAGGAGCTGTTCCAGCCTTATTATGCCTCTAAGGAGACGAGATCAGAGAAATCATGCAGCTGTCGCTCGCGTCCACAGTGCCAGAAGCTCCAAGCTTCAGCCACACCCACATTCTGCTCCTCCTCACCACTTTAGGCATGGGGAACAATCTTGAGGTTGCCTTACCGCTCCTTGGTTTTTCAAGACAGGGTTTCTCAGTGTAGCTTTGCGCCTGTCCTGGAACTCCCTCTGTAGCCCAGGCTGGCCTCAAACACACAGAGATCCTCCTGGTTCTTCCTCCCTAGTGCTTGGGATTAAAGGCGTGCGCCACCACCGCCCCTCCTACTTTTATTATTATCTGGTTTTTGTTGTTGTTTTGATTTGATTTGATTTTTTTTTTTTTTTTTTTTTTTTTTTTTTTTGGTTTTTCGAGACAGGGTTTCTTTGTGTAGCTTTGTGCCTTTCCTGGAGCTCACTTGGTAGCCCAGGCTGGCCTCGAACTCACAGAGATCCACCAACGCCCGGCTTTGATTTGATTTTCAGTGCGGGGGGGGGGGGGCGGGGGGGGATGAGATAACACCTGGGGCCTTGGCTCTCCCACCGAGCCCCACCCCAGCTCCCTAACTGCGGTCTCCTCGGTGCAGATTTCTCACAAAGCTTAAACGAGGACCTCTCTCTCTCTTGCGCACATGGAGCTGAACTGGGTGGACAAAGACGCTGAGTCTGAAGAGCGGGCCCCACCTGGCAGGTGTGAGGGCATGGCTGCCGGCCTTCGAAGATGGGCAGATAGTTTTGTTCTCGGGATGGGCCTCCTGTCCCACTGCCTCGCTCCTTTCAGGCTGCGCTGGGGCAGCAGCTGGGTTCCTGGGCCTCAAGGTGCCAATAGGGCCGGTTGTTCACAAAGCCCCACAGCTACAGGAGAGATACAGTCTTCCCCCGGGGAGCGAAAGCTGATACTGTAAACACTTAGGGCTTTATCTTTGATCTGCTGGGTCATCAGAGTGCTCCTCTTGCCCAGGTAGAGTTCTCAGGGGAGGGCTGACCCCAACCTTTGGGAAATGCTGCCTGCTGAACAGATGGTAGGGGCTGAGAGGAGCGCGACAATTACCCCTCCAAACCTGGATCCCAGACACTGAAATTCCAGTATTAAAAAAAGAAAGAGAGAGAGAGAGAGAGAGAGAGAGAGAGAGAGAGAGAGAGAGAGAGAGAGAGAGAGAGAGAAAGAAAGAAAGAAAGAAAGAAAGAAAGAAGGAAAAAGAAAGAAAGAAAAGATTCTTGGGAGTGACTGGGATTTAAATAATTTTTTGCTTTTGTTTTTGAGACAGGGTTTCTCTGTGTAGTCCTGGCTGTCCTGGAACTTGCTCTGGAGACCAGGCTGGCCTTGAACTCAGAGAGCCACCTGCCTCTACCTCCTCTTATTAAAGGTGTACACCACCATCCTCGGCTCTTAAATTTTTTTTAAGGATTAATCTATTTTTGTTAACCTATGTATATGAATGTTTTCATGCCTAAGGCCTGAAGAGGTTATGATCAACCACGTGAATCTATTTAATGGGTAATAGGGATTTATTAAGATATAAATTGAGGAAATACACTCACGAATACAGAACCCAGTAAACAGCTGAAGTCATCCTCTGTTCTGACCAGCAGCGAATCCCCCTGGCAGTCCGATCAGGCCAGGAAGCAGGAAGAAGAGACCTCATGACCCCTCTCCCTTTCCTAATAAGAGGTCACATACAACGGCAAGAAGCACCGCCTCCTGCCGGCATATAGCCCGAGGTCACGGGCAGAGCAAATACCACTACATGAAGATGTCAGAAGAGGGCATAAGATCTCCTGGGACTGGAGTTACCGCGGGGCCGTGAGCTGCCATGTGGGTACTGGGAATCGAACTGCTGTCCTTCGCAAGAGCAATTGCATGCTCTTGTCCACTGCACCAATGCTTAGGCCCTGTGTGTTTGGGTTTTTGACTTTAAAAGCTGCTCCTTTCTAGGGAAAAGGCGTAGCAAGCATAATTTAAAAAGTTGCTCACATTTTTAAACTTAATGGGATATAACAACCAGTGCCAGCCCCGCAGAGCCTTCTGGGTAGGGACCAGGCTCTGAAGCACCCTGTCCCATGTCATTGGTTTTTTTTCTTTTGTTGTCTATGGTACTGGGAAGTGAACCCAGAAACTCTGTATTCTTATTTTAGGTGTATTGGTGTTTTGTGTGTGTGTGTGTGTGTGTGTGTGTGTGTGTGTGTGTGTGTGAGGGTCCCCTGGAACTGGAGTTCAGGCAGTTGTGAGCTGCCATGTGGGTGCTGGGGACTGAACTCAGGACCTCTGGAAGAGCAGTCAGTGCTCTTAACCACTAAGCCATCTCTCCAGCCCCTCTTAGACTGTTTTTGTGACTGGATTATGGGAATGATATGGAGGAGTTTTTAGCTGTAGGCTAGAGAATCCCTACAGTGCTGTGAGTGCAGCTTAATGGGCCATCCTGGTGGGAACATGGAAGACCAAACTGCCAACAGAAATGTGGCAGTGGCTCATGAGGTTTCAGAGTGGAAAAAGGACCCCCTTAGGAATTGCGCTGGAGGCCATTTGTATTGCATTCTGGCAACAAAATGAAAACAACCAGAGGTCACAAAAGCCCAAAAGAACAAAACCGAAGAAACAAGCTACTTTCGGCCACGGGCTATTAATTTAGATAAGGCCAATTCAAAAGTAAGGGGCTGTGGTGGTTTGAATAAGAAATGGCCCCCATAGGGTCATGTGTTTGAATGCTTCGTCATAGGGAGTGGCGCTATTTGAGAAGGATTGGGAGGTGTGACCTTGTTGGAGGAGGTGTGTCACTGGGGGTGGGTTTTGAAGTTTCCAAAAGCCCAAGCCAGGCCCAGTTTCTCTCTCTCCTCTCTTCCTGCTGCCTGAGGATCTGGATATAGAACTCTCTGCTACTTCTCCAGCACCATGTCTGCCTGAATGCTGCCATGCTCCCCACCGTGATAACAGACTAAACCTCTGAAACTACACGCAAGCAAGCTCTAATTAAATGTTTTATTTAAGAGCTGCCTCGGTCATGGTGTCTCTTTATAGCAATAGAATAGTGACCGAAACAGGGACTAACTTGTCTCCTGGAAGCACATCTAAGAATCACACAGCATGCAGGCTGCCTCATGGTTATGCCTGACTGAGCTTATTGAAGTTTATGATAAGAATTCAAAGCAGAGCAATATGAATGATGCAGTTTGGCAAAGAAAAGAGAGACAGAGGCTGTTAGAGTGAGAGTTGATATGATGTCTGCAATCATAAAATAAAAGAAGAAACACTTAGCCAGGCAGTGATGGCACAAGCCTTTATTCTCAGCACTCAGGAGGCAGAGGCAGGTGGGTCTCTATGAGTTCGAGGCCAGCTTGGTCTACAAAGTGAGTTCTGTTTCAAACTCAGAGAAACCCTGTTTCAAAAAACAAACAAACAAACAAACAAATAAGTAAATAAATTTAAAAAAGGAAAAACCCTTGGCTTTGCAGCAGGACAATAGAAAAAGTGCCTTTGAGGGAAACCCTTCACCTTCGGGAGAACTTGAGGGCACAACAGTGAAACCTCATTTGGAAAACTTCCATTTGTAGAGAGTGACTGAGCAGGGACCTTTGAGCATCCTCCTCGTGCAGAACTACCTAGGAAAGTGTTTTCCCAGGTTCATCCTCAAGGCATACAGAGCTTGCAGCTGCAGTCCCAGATGGCCAGGCTGTATCTAGAGCTGACAGCAGAATTTGGCATTATCTATATGCTGTTCATTTTATAGGCATGCTAAATGCAAGTGACAGGGTCAGAGAGGCTTTTTACCAGGCTACAGAAGGCCACTGAGGATAGGCAGTGTGGAACAGGGTCACACTTTCTGAATGGAGCTCCTGAGTGGGCAGGTATAAAGCTATGCAGGTGAAGAAGCCTAGATTTCAAAGAAAACCCCAGGATATTAGAGATGCTAAAAAAAAAACCATGGGATATTCACCAAGGAAAGGTGCAGGTATAGAGTGGATCCAGCCCAAGAGAAACGCTACCCAAAGCAGTTAGAGCCAGGATAATGCCATGAAGAGTTCCAGATCCTGGACAGAGAGCTTTAGGGTTTGGTGTTTGTTTTGCTGAGTTTCAACCTTCCCTTGCCGTGACCTCATTCTCCCCTTTATTCTGTGCCATTGTGAGCTCTTTTTCAATTTTATAAGGGGCTTGAAGTTAAGAGACTGAGTCTTAAAAAAGACTTTGAACTCTGTGCTGTGTGTGTATGTGGTGGTGGTTGTTTGAGTGAGAATGACCCCCATAGGCTCATGTTTGAATACTCGGTCCCCAGCTGGTGGAACTGTTTGGGAAGGATTAGGAGGTGTGGCCTTGTTGGAGAAAGTGTGTCACTGGAGGTTGGTTGGCTTTGAGGTTTCAAAAGCCAAGGCCAGGTCCCCACCACATCTCTCTCTCTCTCTCTCTCTCTCTCTCTCTCTCTCTCTCTCTCTCTCTCTCTCTCTCTCTCTCCCCATCCACCCCCTTGGCCAAGGGCTTATGGATCACATGTAAGCACTCAGCTGCTACTCTAACACCAGGCCTGCCTGTTGCCATGCTCTCTGTCACGATGGTCACGAAACTGTAACCAAGCTCCTAATGAAATGCTTTCTTTTATAAGTTGCCTTGGTCCTGGGGTCCCTGTCACTGCAATCGAACAGCAACGAAGACAGAAGGAGGTACCAGGGACTGGTGCACTGCTGTGACAGGCCAGATCAGAAGACCTTCCCAATGAAGGCATCAGATCTCAAAGAAAGAGGCAGGAAACAGAGGTCTTGGGCTCCACCCCTCTGGAGGGCAGGGTGCCATAGCCTTAGGCTGTGCAGTTTGCTTCCGAGCCCAAACTTGGCGCACATACACCTTAGGCCCTTGCCAGGCTTCTGTTATGGCACATGTCACCCTCGTTTTTAATTCTACCCATTATTTCCAACAATGTCCTTGGGAACTATTTTTTTTTTTCTTTATTGTCATAATTTTTCACGCAGGGCCTTGAGCATACTCGACAAGCACTCTACGGCTGAGCTGCACTTCAGCTCGCTTTACTCTGCTTTAGACGGAACGCTTAGCTTTCCTTCACGTGTCCTTAAACTCGGTTTTGTTTCATAAAATAGCTCCAATTAGGCCTTGACATTTTAAAGTAATTTCGGCCAGCTATTAGGAGAAATATCCTCAGTTTGGTGGTTTTTAAAAATGTCTTACGATGATCAGGTTAGATTATATTTATAAATATCCCTCTTTTTCATCAAAGCTTTGCAAAATGGATATTTAAAAATTATTACTTGTTGGGCATGGTGGGGTATGCTTTAATATCAGCACTCAGGCAGAGGCAGGGCATAGTGAGAATAAGTATATAATATGTATATATAATTTTAATTGTATGCATGTATGGAGCACAATGAATACATGTGTTTATATAGGGTATAGTAATGAAATCGTATTGTTCATTTCTGTCTCCTTAAATGTTTTTTTCATTAAAAAACCAGGCTGGCCTTAAACTCATGGAGATCTGTCTGCCTCTGCCCAATGAGTGATAGAATTAAAGGCATGCACCACCACACCCTGCCTATTATTTTAATTTTTATTAGCATGCAATACTTGTACATATTTTTGAGGTAGGAGAGATAATCCACTTATCCAGTATGTACTGATTAAACCAGGATAAATCCTGTGAGCATCTCTTACACTTGTTTTAGGTTGGGAACCTTTGAACCCCTCTTTTCTAGATATTCATAAAATACCTGCTGTGCTTAGAATTCTAGAATTTAGACATACTCACTCCAATAGTTTTCCAAGTTCAGTGTTTATTTACAAGTTGACATTTTACCATGATGAAGAACATTTCCCTTACTGTGGTGGTTTGAAAGAGAATGACCCCCATAGGGGTCCCATATTTAAATACTTGGCCCCCAGTTGGTGGAAATTGTTTGGGAAGGATTAAGAGGTGTGGCCTTGCTGGAGGAGGTGTGTCACTAAAGATGGGCTCTGAGGTTTTCAAAGTCCATGCAGGCCCAGCTAGCTTTCTCTGTCTCTAGCTTGTGGATGGGGTGTAAGATCTCAGCTAATGTTCCAGCACCATGCCTGCCTGCTGTCACACTCCTTACTGTAGTGGTCAGAGAGTCTCTAGCTTCCTAGAACTATAAACCCAAAATAAATTCTTTCTTTTATAAGTTTCCTTGGTCATGACAACTGTCTTATGGTTTTATGGATGGAAGAGATACCACGACCATGGCAAATCTTATAAAGGAAAACATTTAATTGGGACTGGCTTATAGTTCAGAGGTTTAGTTCATTATCATCACAGCTGGATGCATGACAGCGTGAGGCAGACATGGTGCTGGAGGAGGAGCTGAGAGTTCTACATCAGGATCCACAAGCAGCAGGAAGTAACAGTGACACACTGGCCAGGCTTGAGCTTCTGAGACCTCAAAGCCCACCCCCTAGTGACACACCTCTTCCAACAAGGCCACACTTCCTAATAGTGCCACTTCCTATGGACCTATGGGGGCCTTTTTCTTTCAAAGCACTACAACAACTTATCTTTTTATTTTATTTTGGTTTTGCTAGACAGGGTTTCTCTGTGTAGCCCTGGCTGTCCTGGAACTTGCTCTGTAGACCAGGCTGGTCTCCAACTCAGAGATCCACCTGCCTCTTCTTCCTGAGAGTTAAGAATAAAGGCATGTGCCACCATGCCTGGCATGGCAACTTATCACCACAGCAATAGAGAAGTCCTTAAGACAGAAGTTGGTACCAGGGACTGGGGCACCGCTGTGACAGGCCGGCCATGCCGTTCTTTGGAAGAATGTGGAAGACTTTGTGACTTTGGATTAGGAAAGTAGTAGAATTCTGTGATCAGGGCTTAGTGGGCCATCCAAGTAGAGCTTGGAAGACAGCAATGTTGAGAGCAATATGGACAGTGGAGGCCCAGCTCAAAATGTTTTGGAGGGGAACACTATTGCCAACTGGGCTGGAGACCACTCTTGTGATACTTTGCAAAGTTTATCGCTGCTTTCTGCCTTCGTCTTGCCTTTGTGTGAAGCTAAAATGGAAAGTGTTGTATTAATTTCCTTGGTTGAAGAGATTTCAAGACAGCCTGACCATCATGCATATTCCTGCATAAGGTCAAGTCCCAGCACTGAGATAGGGGAGTAGACACGAGCTCCCATTCCTAACCAAAAAACTGTCCCGAACTGATATACGATTGAAAGGAAAAGTTAGTTTTCCCCAGTGTAGTCTCCCTAGGTATGGTATACACACCACATTTAAGGGCAGCCCCATGCCCTGCAGTAGATGGCCAACACAAAATGAATTCAATGGTGTTTTGATAGACTTTTTGTATCTTATTTCTTTGTTTGGGCATTTTTTTTTGTCTTATTGGTCTTTTGCTTGTATATTATAGTTTCCTATTTTATGGGATTTTGTTGTTGTTTGTTTTGTTTTTTATTTTTTGTTTTTTATTTTTTTGTTTTTTGAGACAGGGTTTCTCTGTGTAACAGCCTTAGCTGTCCTGGATCTCGCTCTGTAGACCAGGCTGGCCTCAAACTCACAGAGATCCACCTGTCTCTGCTTCCTGAGTGCTGGGATTAAAGACGTGTGCCACCACCACTGCCCATCTTCTGATTTTATGTTTTTATGGTTATTGGTTTTTGTGTGTATATGTGTGTTTCATTTGTTTTTTTCCTTCTCAAATTCTGGTTCATTTTTGTTTGTTTATTTGTTTACCTGTTTGTTTGCTTTCTAGAGAGAGAGAGAAGGCATGGGGTTGGGAGGATGGGGAGTTGGAGAGGATCTGGGAGAAACTGGGGGAGGAGAAACTGTGATTGGAATATATTGTATAGGAAAATTTCTTTCTTTTCTTTTTCTCTTTCTCTCTGTAGCCCTGGCTATCCTAGAACTCATTCTGTAGACCAGGCTGGCCTTGAACTCAGAGATCCACCTGCCTCTCCCTCCTGAGTGCCGGAAAGGAAAAATTATTTTCAATAACTAATATATGTTTAAAAAGTTGTTCTCTGACCTCCAACTGCGTGCTTCTGTGGCACGTGTATTCATTCCTGTGCTCAAACACGAAATATGTGAATGTGAAAATATTTAAAAAAAGTCAAGACAGCCTAATAATGACTCTGTCATATGGTTATTAGTAGTAACTCTTACTCAGGACTACAATGAAAAGAATAAGTAGGTAAAAAAATACACACACACACACACACACACACTACAGGTTGAAGCAGAAAGAGATCAGTAGGAAACTAAATGTTTGAGCCAAGGCTTTTGTTAAAAGAAATAAAGAGAGGCATGATTTGAAAGGGAGTAAAGGCAGGGGTGCCCTCAAGGCAAGACTCCACCCAGTGTAGCCTCTAACTTGTAACAAAGGAAAGGACTAAGGAATGTTCTGCTCCTAAAAACTTCAACAAAGGAAAGCTTAGACAAGCATAACTCCAGGAGGAGGCCAAGTCCCATTCCAAGAGGGCAGATAGGCGGCAGCTTCACCCACATGGTTCTGGCTTTGAAGTTCATGGTGGGATACGGGTGTGAAGGGGCTTTGGAATTTCCCTCTGTGACTAAGGAGAGAGCTGCTGAGGCCAGGCATCGTGCGGCAGGGGAGTTCCTGCCTGGAGGCTCTTGAGAGCCCATTTTGTGAAGCTGTGGAAGTGAAGCCTGGATAGTGTTGGAGACCCCAGAATGTCGGAGATGCCAGAGCCTGGGGTGTCTGCCAGGGAGCTGCATGTAGGCAATGAAACCAGCCCGAGAGAGGGAAATGTGTGGCAGTCAACAAGGCTGGAGTCATCTAAGCCCTTTGACATCAGACATGAAGTAATAGGTTTTGGTCTTGTTTTTGTCTAGTTTTTCCTCACTATGCTCCCATTCCTCCATTTTGGAATGGTAATGCATATCCTGTGACATTGTACATAATTTGTTTTTTGCCTTTACAGGGGGTTCCATTAAGAGATTGCCTTGAGGGCAGTGGTGGCACACGCCTTTAATCCCAGCACTATGGAGGCAGAGGCAGGAGGATTTCTGTGAGTTCGAGGCCAGCCTGGTCCACAGAGGGAGATCCAGGACAGGCCCAAAGCTACACATAGAAACCCTGTCTCGAAAACAAGAACAACAACAACAAAAAACCCAAAACAATAACAACAACAACAACAACAACAAAAAAGAGATTGCCTTGAGTCTCAGAAGAGACTTTGGTATAAACAGAGGCAGAGTTTTCTGTCCCAACTGCCTGGTCTCAAATAAACACACAAAAACTTATATTAATTACAACACGTTCGGCCGGTAACTCAGGCTTATTACTACTTGCTCTTACATTTAAATTAACCCATTTCTATTTACCTATGTATCGCCATGAGGCCGTGGCTTTACCCATCCATCCTCTGGCATCTTGTTTCTTGGGTGGCTTGCTCCTGTCTCCTGACTCTGCCCCTCTTCATCTGAGTCCTCTGTTTGATTGTTCCACCTAAACTTATCCTGCCTTGCCATAGGCTGAACCTATGTTATTAACCACTGAGAGCAACACACATTTACAGCGTAGGGAAGGATCGTCCTACAGCACTTTGGACTTTTGAAGTTGGACTAAATGCATTTTGCACTATGATTTAGCCAGAAGCCTATGAAGGTGAGGGAGTGGAATGTGGTGGTGTGAATGAGAATGGCCCCCATGGGCTCATACATCTGAACCCTTGATCCCCAGTTTGTGAAACTTCTTATGAAGGATTAGGGGGTGTGGCCTTGTTGGGTTAGGTGTGTCACTGTGTGTGGGCGTGGGGGCTTCACAAGCCCAAGCCATTCCCAGTTGGCTCTCTGTCTTGTGATTATATCTCAAGGTGCTCACTGAGCTCTCAGCCAATGCTCACGCCATACTTGCCTGCCCGCTACCATGTCCCCTTGCCACTGTGGTCATAGATGCTAACCCCCTACAACTGTAAGCCCCAATAAATGCTTTATTTCTTTTTCTTAATTATTTCTGTTATTTTTTGAGATTATATAATTTCCCCCTTCCTTTTCCTCCAAATGCTTTTTTTGAATAAGTTTTTTTTTTTTCCTGGTGTCATATCACAGCAATAGAAAATTGACAAAGGCATTGACTTTAAAACTTTTCATTTTATTATCATTAATTTGTCTGTCAGAATTCTAGTCAGGATTCTCTTGAGTAACAGAACTTATAGAATGAATCTCTCTATATACATAGAAAAGGGCTTTATTAGAATGACTTATAGGCTGTGGTCCAGCTAATCCAACAATGGCTAGCTATGAACAGAAAGTCCAAAAATCCAGTAGTTGTTCAGTCCACGAGGCTAGATGTCTCAGCTGGTCTTCAGTACATCCTGGAATCCCAATAGAGTAGGCTCTAATGCATGCTGGTGAAGGAACAGACTTGCCAGCGAGGCGAGAACAAGCAGGCAAAGAGCAAAAACTTCCTTCTTCCATAACTTTACATAGGTTTCCAGCAGAAGGTGTGGCCCAGATGAGATGTAGGCTTTCCTAGATTAAAAAATCTGGATTAAAAGCATGTCTTCCTACCTCAAAGATCTGGATTAGAAGTTGATCTTTCCACTTCAAATTAAGCAAAAATCCCTCACAGGGATTTTGGGGGTTTTAGTTTATTGCAGATGTAGTCAAGTTGACAACCAAGAATAGCCATTGAAGTGTCTATGTACAGTATCTATATATTTGCATACGCAGAGGTCAGAGGGCAACTTTCATGAGTTGGAATATTTCCTGTCACTTTTACATGAGATCCTGGGATCAAATTCAGGTGGTCAGGTTTGAGCAGCAGCTGGCACCTTAACTTGCTGGACCATTGCTTTTTCAAGTGGGCTGTGTGGGTGTGGGTATCAGTATGAATTAATAAACTGGGATTTTATTCTGTGTTAAAGCCTTTATTTATTATTATACTATTATCCTTTATTTCCTAAAATATCATCGATTTGGCTACTGGGTGTGGCATTACTCTTTACCTGTTACATATTCACCTGTTCATTTATTTTGGGGTGAGGGTTTATTCAACCAATATAATTTTTTTTTTTTTTGGTACCCAAGTAACAGACTCTTGGTCCAGAGCTCTTCCCAAGACTTTTCCAAGCCAGGCATGGTGATGCATGCCTTTAATCTCAACACTCAGGAGGCAGAGACAGGCAGATGTCTGTGAGTTTGAGGCCAGCCTGGTAGACAGAATGAGTTCCAGAATACCCAGGGCTACATAAAAAGACCCTGTCTTCAAAACACCAAAAAACAAACAAACAAAAACAAAAATCCTTCTCCAGCTGTCCATCAAGGCTCTGCTGTCACCAGAGAGCACTTTTGGCAAACTGGTACTCCTCATAGCTTGTGCAGGAATCAGGGATAGATGGTGCCCAGTGTTCAATGACAGAATTCTCGGAGCGCTCTTGCACATCTCCCTTGGGCCCTTGCCTTTAGCAATGGGAGAAAAGGTTCCTAGAACTCTTCAGAACTTCTGTCATTGTGGCGCAATTTCCCAAGGGACTCCTGCTTGCCACACAGTGACAGTGACAGGATTCGTTTCTCACAGTGTGCAGTCCGTTGGTAGGTCTCTGGGTCCCTCTGTGGTGTTGTAATAGGAGTCTGTCATCGCCTCAGCAACCTTCCCTTCTTCTTTTGGTACTTTGCCTCCAAGTCTGGAAGAGATGACCACCCCCTACCCCCATTTCTAGCTCATGTTCTAACATTTGAATGTGGTGTGTCCCTCAAGTCCCATGTGCAGGTTTGGTTCCCAAGTGGAACCTTTGAGAGGCGGGCCCACTGGTAGCCCTTAGGTTACTTGGGTAGGGAGGATGCCACTGAAGAGTATTTTGGTGCCCTAGCCCATTTAGTTCCCTCTGCTCGTTAACTAACTGATAGTTAGGAGTCATGGTGTCCACCACCACAGCTTCTGGTCACCCTCTGGCACCCGCTCCCAGATGCTAATCTTGGAATGGAACCTCAAAAATGGGGCCAGAATGGATCCTTCTTCCTTATTAGGTAATCACCTCAGGTAGTTTGTAGAGATACAGAAGACTGACTAATGTAGCATGTGATCTGGAAGGGACTGGCCCAATATGACCACAGAGATCACCAGGATAATTCAGAAGTAGGCACATGACCTGAGCTGGGGCCCTGAGACTCAACACAAGGTTGATGCTTTTGGGAAAAAAGTGTATTCCTGGGCTGAAGGTGTGTAGCTGGTAGACTGCTAGCCCAGCTTGCCCAGGGACCTGGGTTTGATCCCCAGTTCTGTATAAACCACGTGTGGTACACATGCCAGTCACCTCAACACTGGAGAGGAGAAAATAGCAGGGAAAAAGAGGAAAGAAATGAAAAATGTATTATTTTCTTTTCACCAGACTCACTAGTTACAAGGAACCATGTAATATGAAATTTCTGGGGTGTTTTGCTGCCCTGCTCAGTGATCCTGCCGGAAGATGGGAAGTCAAGACAGAGGAGGGGGCAGAGTCTTGGCTGACATTAGTTTGGCCTTGATCTCATTAAGCCAGAACCCATCTACTCCTGGACATTTTAGTTTCGAGAACCGAACAAATCATTTTTCTCTTTGCTGGTTTGATTCAGGGTTTGGTCATTACAAGGAAGGGTCCTAATTTAGCCCTGTTCTTTTCCGTCTTAGCCCCCCACTTCCCAGAGCTTCAGAGCCTCAAGGATTAGATCATGCACCCAGGCAGGGCCGCAGCAGCCAGCCTCATGGCCAAGTGTGCAAGGAGACCTTGACATGGCTGCCACTCTGGCTGCTGAGAACCCTGGCTGCTGATCATCTGGGCTTTAGCTACTTTACCAAAACTTGCCTGGTTTCACTCAGTTTTGTCTTGTTGTTGTTGGTGGTGGTGGTGATGGTGGTGGTGGTGGTGGTGGTGGTGGTGTGTGTGTGTGTGTGCTTCTTTCCCTTAGCTTGCTGGGTAGCTGTAAGACTCAGGTAGGATTAGTGTAGACAGACACTTATCCTATGCGGATCGCCCCCATGGCTTTTCTCTCCTTTCTGACTCTGTGACTTAAGGGTCCGGGCATCTCGGAACTTTCAGCATCCTGGATAGGTAACCGGGTGACGGTGGAGTGACCAGAAATTTGCACTAGTTTTAATTGACTTCATCTGCTGGAGTGGGGTATCTCACTCACTGAATAACTTTAGGTCACATGCCTATGCAAATGAGTATTTGTCTTTGCGCTGACAGCCCTCATCCTTGTTTTGTTCCGGATGCTGTGGCAGAGGCCAAATGTGCCATGTTCTCTCTGGTGACGGCTGCCAACTCTCCAAATGTCATAACAGGCATTTCACATGGGAGCAGGCGCCTGTGTTGAGGGTGGCCAGGAAGCCTCTATGAGCTTGTTTTTTGTTTTCTTCCTCTTTATTTCTTTTTGTAATACATTTGAACTTTATTGAATTTGTAGAAAATCGTTCTTATCAGTCAATATAGATGAATAAAAAATTGTTTTTTTCCTCGTCCAATCCTGCTTTTTTCAATAAGCAATGTAACTAAATTCACTTTTGTTTTTTAATACTTTTCTATGTACACCATTTTCCTAGATTTTAAAATATAGGCTACCTCTCTTAATTCTTAATACAAAAAGCTATCATTTTGTGTATGTGTGCATATATATAGATATACATATATATGTATATATAGTTTGTTTGTTTGTTTGTTTGTTTAGAGAGAACTAGCCCAGTCCAGCCTTGAACTCACAGAGATCTGTTTGCCTCTGCCTCCTGAGTGCTGAGAATAAAGGTGTGTGCCACCACACCCAGCACTTAAAACTTTTTTTAAGCTAATAATTACCATTTTGGGATCACTGTTTATAGTAATATCTTCTATTTGTAGGCATACCATGATATTTCTCTAATTGATCAATGAGTTTTTCCAGGTAGTTTATAGCTTTTTTTTGATACTTATTACATCAATACTAAAATAAATAACTTTGTAACTATATCTTTTATGTTCAAGGAAATATTTGTTAGTTCTACTTTCTTGGTTCATATACTGTGTAGTGGGTAGCTGTTTCAACTTTAACCTGGAAGTACTTCTCCCAGTGAGGCTTCTGGTAACTGTCACGCCTACCTGTGGCCTGCCCCTGAGGCAGGGCTGAGACACGAGCCCTTAAGACCCGAGACCTGGATGTGTCAGCTCCCTTGGATCCTGGTGATCCTGGACGCTGGATGGTAGACCGAGAAGAGTTCTCCAGAGACCACCGCTGGACTGCACTTCACCTCTTCCGGACCCTGTAACCAATCCCTTTACTTGCTGTAAGTTACCCCAAAATGAACCTCCCTTTTAGCTATGTGGAGCTGCCTTGATAAATCCCCCAATAATACTGTACCCAAAGGACCATTCGCCCATCAGCATCTCCTGTGTCAGTCTGCCAGCTACACAAGACATCTTCCTGACCCCCTCTCTAGGACATGTTTTTGTTTTTGATTTTTTGAGATAGGGTCTCAACTATGCAGCCCCCGCTGTCTTGGAACTCACTCTGTAGACCAGGCTGACCCCAGACTCACAGAGATCCACCTGCCTCTGCCCCCTGAGTGCTGGGCTCAAAGGTGTGCACCACCCCTGCCTGGCTCTAAACCACGTTTTTTGACAGAGCTCTATGGAACACAGACCTGACTAAAAAGAACCCTAGCTCCAGACCTGATCTGACAGCCATTGTCCTGTCCTCCTCTTTCCTTTGCCCTGATGCCCTGAGCATCTCAGTGGCCTCCATTATCAGTGACAAGGTGTTATTGGGGTGAAGTGCCTTTGAAGTCTCTAGATAAGTGAGATAATAAATCTCTGCTCTCCAGGGATGCAGGGCAGGGTGTGAGGCTATTGAATGGCCTCAGCAGCGCTGTGTGTATGTAGTAACTACTTCGTAAATATGAAATAAGAATAACCAGTGCCGAGCCAGAAAGCTCTCTCTGCAACTCTGAGCCATCTGAGAATGAATGGACCAGGCAACTGAAACCCATACACAATCTCAAACCCGATCCTAAGAGTTAATAGGTTCAGGTGCTTTATCATCATTCACCACCCCCCAGGCCCTCCCTCACCCCCCCCCACTCCTTACCCCACACCCCACCCTACCCCCGCTGGACTGGCTAAAGTCAACCCTCTATTTTATTGATTTCATTTCCATGGAAATTGAGCTGTGAAATGGCCACCAAGACGGGTGGGTGACTGAGGGAGACATCAGCAATCCTGTGAGTGAGATGAGATGTCTTGTGATGTCTCAGAAGCAACATCTGAATCACTCAGGTCAGGGCTGCCAAAGGGCCGGGCTGGCTGATGCAGCGAGAGAGACTTCTGAGCTGGATGGAGCGAGAAGAGCAGGAATGGAGGGAAAGGAGTCAGATGAGTCGCCGTCTAGGGCTGCCTGGCTCAGCAGCTTTGCCTTCTAGGTTATTCATCCACTCCAGCTTTAAAACAGGACCCTCCTGCACGGGGCTGATCTGAGTGCATTTTAGAAGGGACGTCCTCACGTCCCTGCTGGGAGAGAATGGACCCCACTCACTGTATGCTCAAACATCTTCAGCTGCACCTCGCTTCTCCTAGGCCATGGTGGCGGCAGCATTTGCTAGGGTCCCCCGCAGGGGTTGGATTGTAGGATTCCAGGAGTCCTCTCCTCCTGCTGCCTGAAGAATTCAGCCCGGCTGCTCCACGGTGGGGGGGTGGGGGGGGGGAGGGGAAGTGTTCAGCAGGAAGAAGGGACAGATGGCTCCTGCTGGACTGTGTTCAGAAATGTGGTGTGTGATATACAGCGTGAATGAAGTGTGGTGCCCTTTAAACACGCCCCCCACCCGCCTGCCCGGGCTCCACTCTGCCTGGCTCGCTGGCTCTCATTCACAGTACACGCTCACTCTCCCACAGGCAAACCTTAGACACTTTTGCACCGGGAGCCTACACACACACACACACACACACACACACACACACACACCAGCAGACTCTGACACACGCTCTGTGACTCACCGCTGATCCATCAGTACGCACAGGGGATGACTCAGCAGGGACCCTCACAAGCAGGCTTACCCTCGCAGCAGCCTCTGCCGTGGTGGCAGGCCCTCCCGCCCGCCTCCCACGCGGGGTCCTCGGTGGAGCATCTCACCGAGGCCTGCAAATGATTTGCATTCTTGGCTCCTCGGAACTGCCTGTTCTTTGTCTTGTGTTTATGGTTCAACCCTTTCCTTACCTTGTTCCCCTCCCTGGCTGGTTTTGGGAACTCAGCAAGCAATCCCACAGTCACCGACCAACCAGCCAGTGCGGCTTTTGTTTCTAAGAACCTTAGCCTTGCGTGAGGGGGTCCTTTTCCCACAGGGGCTCATCCCTCCCTGACGTGGATATCTCTGCATAGCTTCCCAGAGCCCTTGCTGGGAAAGTCTCCCGTATTCGTGTCTATGGTTCCTTTCAAACGATGCTGAAGATGTCAGTCACACAGATGGAGAGCGTAGGTACCTGGATAGAGGATGGCCATGAGGTCTGAGGGCAGCCATGAGGTCTGAGGGCCTCAGAGGGCCTCCTTTCTTCCCAGAGGACCAGATTGAGCAAGACCCGTTTTTTCTGAAGGTCAGAGAAGAGAAGGTGTTACATGTCTCTGTATGATGGACAGACTACGGGCCTCAGCTCCTGCATGGACCTACCCTTGCGTGGGTTCCAGGAAGAGGTGAGAAAGTCCTGATGCTACGGAGGACCTGTTTTCCTTCTTCTCCCACAGGGGGGTTCACCAAAGAAAGGTGGCCACAGAGAAGAGCGAGGAAGCAGGCCAGTTGTGGCCAGGGGCTTTGACCTTTGTCTATTTCTCCCATATTTTCCTGCCCCCCCCCAATTCAATACTAGAGCATGCAGCTCACTGGGTAAGTACTGTACCACTGAGCACTGAGCTGCATTCTTAGCTCATCTCAACTTAATAGCCCTGTAGCCTCACTGAGCGAGTACCCATTTGAGTCTGCCCCTTTGGTTATCAAATGCCCACAGACCTCTTGACCTCTTTCAGTTCTTTCTTTCTTTCTTTCTTTCTCTCTCTCTCTCTTTCTTTCTTTCTTTCCTTCCTTCCTTCCTTCCTTCTTTCTTTCTTTCTTTCTTTCTTTCTTTCTTTCTTTCTTTCTTTCTTTCTTTCTCTCTCTCTCTTTCTTTTCTTTCTTTCTTTCTCTCTTTCTTTCTTTTCTTTCTTCTTCTTTTTTTTTTTTTTTCTTTTTTGAGACAGGGTTTCTCTATATAACAGTCCTGGCTGTCCTGGAACTCACTCTGTAGCCCAGGCTGGCCTCGAACTCACAAAGATCCGCCTGGCTCTGCCTCCTGAGTGCTGAGATTAAAGGCATGGGCCACCACCGCCCAGCCGGTCCTTTCTTAAAGATGTGTTTATGGGAGCAGATAAGACCAGTGCTGTGACCAGGCCTTGGGACACAAAGTGATACACAAGAAAAAGTAGGGAAAGATGCTAAGACGTGTGCTGCCTATGCTTGGGAAGGCAGGAATGGCTTTCTGTAGGTCCCCCCCTGACTACAGCCACAGAGTCCCCAAGTTCCGCTGGCCCCCCTCCCCTAGCCCAGATGGCACTGGGCTGAGTGCTGTCCAGGAAGCAGGAGTGGGCTATCCACACCGAAATCCTGGCCAGGAAATGCTCCATGGGAGTCTACTGGTCTCTTACATCTGTCCCATGATGTTTTATGCCTAGAAACAGAGGCACGCTCATGCTAGTTGCTTATATCTCAGGGTTGAAATGGCCCTTTCAGCTCTAAAGTTTTGAGCTTGGTGGGTCTTGGTTGCACTTTTTCCTTCCTTCTGCTGGTTTGGAGAACGGTATCTTTGATTACCGTCAAGCTGTACTGCGGAGCTAGAATTGAGACAGACCTATCTTGCTTTAGTGGAGTTTCCTTTCACGTCCTCAGCCAACACACTGGGGGGATTTCCTCAAGGCTTCCCCGCAGCTGACCTGCTGCTGACTTGGGTTCAAGATTGCTTTGCCTAGAATAACTGAGGACATCATGGACATTGGCTGGCAGACTCAGCAAGCCTCATCTAGCTTCCATCAAGATCCTGGGGCTAGTGGGGTGGTGGAGGTGGCAGCGGCGGCGGCGGCGCACGCCTTTAATCCCAACACTTGGGAGGCAGAGGCAGGTGGATCTCTGTGAGTTCCAGGACAGTCAAGACTGTTACACAGAGAAACCTTGTCTCAAGAGAGAGAGAGAGAGAGACACCCTGGGGCTCAAGTGGAGAAGCTGTAAGAACTGATCCACATGGATAATGCTGTGCTCTCAGTGGAAGTATGCGGGAGTTTCTCCACAAATCTCTCTGTGCTGTGAGTCTTCTTGCAGAGACCGTATAGCAATGAGGAAAGCTACTCAATTTAAATACCCATGGCTGTGGAGGAAGGCCAACTCACAGCTCAGGCATACCAGGTATAGAGAACTGGCCAAGATCCACAACTCTAAGGCAGCTTTTCTTCGGTTGCTGTGCTGGGAATGTAATCCCAGGTTCTGTCCCTAACCCTCGTAAGATGTGACTTCTACCTCTGTTCCAGATAAACTTGACATAGGGAAATTTAACACGATGTTTATTTAATTTGGTTCCAGGCTAACTTACTGTCTAAGCACTTTTCTACAATATTGCTTTACTTAATATTCATAAAATCCCTCTGAAGTAGGCACTCTGTGTGTGTGTGTGTGTGTGTGTGTGTGTGTGTGTGTGTGTGTGTGTGTGTGTGTGTGTGCACATGCATTTCAAGACAGGGTTTCTCTGTGCAGCCCTGGCTGTCCTGGAAGTCACTCTGTAGACCAGGCTGGCCTCCAGTTCTGAGATCAGCCCGCTTCTGCCTCTGCCTCTGCCTCTGCCTCTGCCTCTGCCTCCTCTGCCTCCTCTGTCTCCTCTGCCTCTCTGCCTCTGCCTCCTCTGCCTTCTCTGCCTCTGCCTCTGCCTCTGCCTCCTCTGTCTCCTCTGCCTCCTCTGCCTCCTCTGCCTTCTCTGCCTCTGCCTCTGCCTTCTCTGCCTCTGCCTCTGCCTCTGCCTCTGCCTCTGCCTCCTCTGCCTCCTCTGTCTCCTCTGCCTCCTCTGCCTCTCTGCCTCTGCCTCTGCCTCTGCCTCTGCCTCTGCCTAAAGGTGTGAGCCACCACTCAACCCTGGGGTGCTGCGGAAGATGCTGGTGAATTAGGTCAGGTAACACACTTAAGGGGACACAGTGCCGCCCCCAGTGGTGAGTGTGGAGCCCGTGCGTGCCCTGGGTGGTTAGCCTTGACCGGTACCCAGTCCTCAGCCCTCTGGTAAGAGCCCACAGAGCCTGTTTCCCCAGTTGTCGGCCCCCCGATCCTAGAGTAGCAGGAAGTGGTCCCCCATGAGCTACGGAGCCATGAAATGGGCCACAGTTCTTCAGGACACCTTTGTTCTGGCCCAGGTCGTCTGCTAACATGTGGTCTTTGTCCCCACCCCAGGTTGGCCCTTCCAGGGGCAGCGGTCACTGGAAGCAAAGCCTAAGCTGGCTGCCATTCCCCCTCTCTGGGGGTTCTGCAGAGCCATTGTTCTCCAGCTTTAGCTAGTGGGCCTCTTTTGGCACGGCCTTAGTGGCTTCTTATTTACCCATTAACAATTAAGCTCCAGGCATTTAACATATAAACATAGAAAACATCAGCATAATTACAGTCCAGATTTCAAAAGCTTTTGGCAAGGAAGGGCCTGAATATTTACTTAACAAAAGAATTCCTTACTCTAGTCTTAAGAAATAAGACACAATAGGATTTAAACAGGCTAGCTTCTCCAGTAAATTAAAAACATTCTTTTACTCATTTAAAATATGATTTGTGTTTTTCAAACACGCCTCAAGCAGAACTTTGCCTGAGAACACTCAAAACCTCTTCCCTCAGAGCTCTAGTCTTGCTTCAGCCCGCACCCTTCCTCACTAAATGGGGCCTCCCTGGGCTCACTCTGTGTGTGTGTGTGTGTGTGTGTGTGTGTGTGTGTGTGTGTGTGTGAAATCCACAATTAGAGATGCTGTTGTAAGCTTGTCTCCTACAGATGGGCATCTTCTACTACCAAAGGAGAACACCTGTTCTGAATCTGGGCTCTGTCACAGGTTTCTTCTGTGATTAGAGGAGCACAGGCCAGTCTGTTGGGTCCAGGGGCCAGGGGAGGGGGACAAAATGAGAGACATCACCAGTGGGTTTACTGGGACAAAAGGGTTATTCATTTCTTCAGTCTGATCTGACGATCTATACTGATTCTGATATTCTGTGATCGTTAGTCATTTGGGAATAACAGGATAGTTTAAAAAGTGACCAATGGGTCAGCTGCACAGTTAGGTGAGGTTAAAAGCCCGGCTAGATATCCAGTCTCCCTGCCTGGGTTTGGTAGATGGATGGACTTGGGACAGTTTGGGTAGGACTTTGCAGAGACCAGAGTTGAGTTTTAGTGGAAGAGGAACAATGATGATAAACTAATGTACATGTTGTATTTGCTTCAATACTGGCACTGAAGCAGCTACATTGTGTGGGGTGGGGTGGTATGGTGGTGGTGGTGGTGTGGTGGTGGTGGTGGTCTCGACAGGGTCTTGCTATGAATCACAAGCTGGACTGCAACTCATAATTCTCCTGCCTCAGTCTTCTGAGAGCTGAGGCTATAGATTTAAGCTACCATCTTAGGCTAGCTAGCGTCTTATACTTTGACTCATATAATCTTTTAGGATGAGTTGGTTAGTTTTGATTGGGCATGTTAATTAGGATAGTCAAAGAGGGCTTTTGATTGCCGGGGCTTCCATACTTTGATAGCTGGACCTTGGCAGTTAGCCTCAGGAGGAGGAAATGGCCAAACAAGGGAACAGACCTAGATGGCTAGCTTTAGAAATGTAACCTAATGGCTTAGCAAGGCAGAGGGAATGGGAGAGGGCAAGACCTCCCAGAGCCATATTGTGCCAGGCTCAGGCAGGCCTGCTGGAGCCCTTCATCTGCGAGGGCATTTCCAGAGAGGATTGACTAAGGGGGGAGAGGGGCTTCCTTGAAGGGGGCTGGCCCCTTCCCATGGGAAACAGGAAAAAAACCAACTGAGAGCCAGCATTTCCCTTTCTCAGCTTCTCGCTCCTCTGAGATGTATGTCTCCACTGTTGAGGAGCTGGCTACCTGCTGCTGTTTCTCCACTGTGACAGACAATGTCTCCTTAACTACGAGCCAAAGCTCTTCTTCCTTGATGGACATATGCAGATCAGGCAAACACCTACCACGGAGCTAGACCCCCAACTCATAGGGGCTTCTTGTCAGCAAGAAAAGTGACCAATACAGAAAACTGTGCTGAGAAGCGGGGTCATTGTTGTGATACATCTTTCTACGAGGTTCTAGGGCCTTTGAAATCGGTTTGTGAGGAGAGTACGGAAGACTTTGGACCTGTAGGCTAGAGATGCCCTAACATACTGAAAGCAGAGCTTCATGGGGCATTCTGGACGGAGCTAGAGGACCATGCGTAATGTTTTCAGGCATGCAGGCTGCACGACTTTGCTCATGAGATGTAAAAGGAGACTAAAGACTTGGGAAATGAGCTAGAAACTATTTGGGTTAAATTCTTGTAAAGGAGCTGTGCGTTGGTTATTTTTATGCCAACTTGACACAAGCTAGGGTCATTTGGAAAGAGGGACCCTCAATTGAGAAAATACCTCTAGGAACTAGAAAGATGGCTCAGTTTAGAGCACTTGTGTTAATCCCACCGGTCAAGAATAAGACCACCACCACAATTTAAAGTCAAATTTGAAGCAAACTTTAATTAGATACTGCCCAAGTCGATGGGCTCTGGTCAGATCCATCTCTGAGTCACGGTTTACAGTGGTTTAAGTATTTCCCATCAGGTCCAATCAGGGGCAAGCATACATCCTGATGTACCTTCAGCCTACACCCAGTCAGGGCCAAGTGTAGCGGAGCATAGTCCTGTCATATTTCCTGCCCGTGAACCTCCCGCCCACATGTGATCAAGCACATCCAGTGCAGATGGGTCCCACAAACTTGTTGAGGGGAGTGAAAACATGCTGCTCATTATCTCCCATAAACCATAGCCTCCGGCATTTCAGGAACTATCTGTCCTTGGGCAAGGGGCTTGCAGATCGGAGGCATTTTTCTTTCATGGATCTCTAAGGCATAGTAATTAAAACTTAAAATGTAACTTTGGTTCTCACATTTGCTCTTGCAGAGGACCTGGGCTCAATTCTCAGCACCCACATGGTGGCTCACAACCATCTGTAACCCTGGTTCCAGGGGATCTGGCTTCTGTGGGCACCAGGTATGCGGGAGGTGTGCATACTTGGATGCAGGCAAAGCACTCACACATATAAAATAAAATAAATCTAAGACCCCCCCCCAAAAAGAAAGAAAGAAAGTAAATATCTTTATAAGATTGTCCTGTGGGTAATTCTATAGAACATATTCTTGATTAATGACTGATACAGGAGGGCCCAGCTCACTGCAGGTGGGGGTACCCATGGGCAGGTGGTCCTTTGTTGTATAAGAAAGCAGACTGAGGGCCGGGCTGTGGTGGCGCACGCCTTTAGTCCCAGTACTCGGGAGGCAGAGCCAGGCGGATCGCTGTGAGTTCGAGGCCAGCCTGGGCTACAGAGTGAGCTCCAGGAAAGGTGCAAAACTACGCAGAGAAACCCTGTCTCGAAAAACCAAAAAAAAAAAAAAAAAAAAAAAAAAAAAGAAAGCAGACTGAGAAAGTCAGTAAGCAGCACTCCTCCATGGTTTCTGCCTTAGTTCCTGCCTCCTGGTTCCTGCCCTGAGTTCCTGTCCGACTTCCCTCAGTGATGGACTGTGTGACCTGAGAGTTGTAAGCTGAAATAAACCTTTTCCTCCTCAGGTTGTTTTTGGTGGTGGTGTTTTATTCCAGCAATGGAAACCCCAACTCAGACACACTGATTCCCTTCCAGCCCATATCCTGAGAATCTGAGGGAGGCTGAGTTCAGAAATGATTGGTTAATTTGTTTGGTGATAATTTAAAAAGCAGAATAACATTCAGATAGTGGCATGGTTATTGCTTACTGTGTTTACTCAAATTTATAATGAAAATGAAAGAAAGATATGATACATGTGTTGTTTAGCGGGGAGAGGAATGTAACTGTGGTTACAATTTTGGACAAGGTAGACAGACTAGTACAAAGGTGGCTGTTGTTGCTAGATGGGTGTCATCAAAGAGACCGCCTCTGCTTTGTGCTGGGACAATAAATAAAAGGTCTCTTGAGGAGACCCCATCCAATGCCAACTCCAACTTATTAAAATTTAAATTTATCGAAAGGAGGAAGCTGAACGGAGCCTGCTACCAGAGGTGCTGTTCCCTACGCCATGTCTGTACCTGGAGGAGTGTTTTCCTGGGTTCAGCTTCAAAGGCACCTGGAGGATGCTGCAGCTGTGGTCCAAGGTGGTATGGAGCAGGGAGACAGGCAATATCTAAAGCTGGTAACAAAACTTGCCATCACCCAAGTGTTTCTGATTTTGCAGATATGTTAGATCCCAGAATGAATGTGTCCTGTGGCTTTCACCAAGGTTCCAGAAAGTTTCTGAGACCGGGTGTCCTGGCTAGCCTTGTGTCAACTTGACACAAGCTAGAGTCATCTGAAAGAAGGGAACCTCAACTGAGAAGATGCCTCCATAAAATCCAGCTGAGGGCATGTTCTTATTTAGTGATGGGGGAGGGGCAAACCCATTGTGGGCGGTGCCATCCCTGGACTGGTGGTCCAGGGTTCTACAAGAAAGCAGGCTGAGCAAGCCATGAGGAGCAAGCCAGTGAACAGCACCCCTCCATGGCTTCTGCATCAGCTCCTGCCTCCAGGTTCCTGCCCTGCTTGAGTTCCTGTCCTGTCTTCCTTTAATGATGGACTACAATGTGGAAGTGTAAGTCAAGTAAACCTTTTCCTCCCCAAGTTGCTTTGGTCATGGTGTTTCATCACAGCAAGAGTCACCCTAACCAGTTGGTACCAGAATATTGGGATGTTGCTGAGACAGACCTGACCATGTTTTGGGGAGGATTGTGGAAGCTTTGGAACTATGGGCTAGAAAAGCCCTTGAGTGTTGAGAGTGAGCTGTTCTGTGGGAGCTTGGATGATAAGAACGCTGAGGGCAATGTAGATGAGGGAGGCCTGCCTTGTGAAGTTTCAGAGGGAAGCAAAGACTCCCCCAGGCCATTTGAGTTAAGAATCTATGGTTCTGGTTGGTTGGGACTGGAGAATCAGCTGTGATTAAGAAGATACCAGAACCACTAACATGAAATCTTTGACTTTCCTGGGATAATGGATGCTGGTCCGTTGGGGCTGAAGAATCATCTGTGATGAAGAAGAGACCAGCATTACTGAGGTGAAGTTTTCTGGGAAGTGTTTCCTCAGAAGCTGTGTTTCAGAAGTGTCCAAGGTTGGACCTCCTTTGGGAGCTGAACTTGGTCGTGTAAGCGTCACCCAGGTGGTGCTGGTTTTGAAGGCATGAAGGGGTCGTGGAGAACAGCCGAGGCTTGGCACTGTGTGGCAGGGCTGGAGGCCCTGAAGAGAGCTGAGGAGAGGCTGTTGGTGAAGGAGCCGCTTAGTCACAGAAGATCCACAGCAGCAGGTGTGGAGTGGAGCTGGCCTGAGCCTAGGAGACCAGCTCTGTGTGCTGCAGAGGGCAGAGTTGGAGAAGTAACCCAAGCCCTTTGGAGGAGCCCAGGAAATCGTGAGTGAATTCCAGATAATTGGCTATTGGCTTATTTATACTTTTGGACCTTGGTTTTGTTTTGTTCTGATTGTGACTGTGCCCTGGTTCTTCCTTCCTAAAGTAAGAAATTATTTATTTATTTATTTATTTATTTATTTATTTATTTATTTATTACTTATTTATTGTTTGTTGTTTGTTTATTTATTTATTTTTGTTGTTTGAGACAAGGTTTCTCAGTGTTCTTTTGCCTGTCTTGGATCTTGCTCTGTAGATCAGGCTGGCCTCGAACTCACAGAGACCCATCTGGCTCTGCCTCCTGAGTGCTGGGATTAAAAGTGTGTGCTGCCAGTGCTCTTAACCACTGCATCATTTATCCCGCCTGAAAGACTGAAGTTTTAAAATATTTTAGGCTTTAAAGAGACTTTGGATTTTTATTTGTTTTGTTTTGTTTTTCTTTTTGTTTTTTCGAGACAGGGTTTCCCTGTGTAGCTTTGCGCCTTTCCTGGAACTCACTTGGTAGCCCAGGCTGGCCTCGAACTCACAGAGATCCGCCTGGCTCTGCCTCCCGAGTGCTGGGATTAAAGGCGCAGGATTTTAAAGGGACTGAATTTTAAAGTATTTGAATTTGTAAAGACTGGATCTTTTTAAGTTTGTAAATTGTTTTATATTGTGATGTGGCTGTTAATGTGTGATCTTGGGAGTGAAAAAGAAAGGAAAGGTTATGGCTTAACAGTGATACGTTTGCGTGTCAAGTTGACAAGAGGTCAATTGTCCTGGCTAGTTTTGTCAACTTGACATGAGCTATAGTAATCTGAAGGGAAGGAACCCCAATTGGGGGGGAAAAAAAAAAGCCTCCATACGATCCAGCTATAGGGCATTTTCTTTTTTTTTTTTTTTTTTTTTTTTTTTTTTTTTTTTTTTTGGTTTTTCGAGACAGGGTTTCTCTGTGTAGCTTTGCGCCTTTCCTGGGACTCACTTGGTAGCCCAGGCTGGCCTCGAACTCACAGAGATCCGCCTGGCTCTGCCTCCCGAGTGCTGGGATTAAAGGCGTGCGCCACCAACGCCCGGCCTGGCATTTTCTTAATTAGTAATTGATGGGAGAGGGCCCAGTCCATTGTGGGTGGTGCTGTCCCTGGGCTGGTGGTCCTGGGTTCTATAAGAAAGCAGACTGAGCAAGCCAGTAAGCAGCACCCCTCCATGGCCTCTGCATCAGCTCCTGCCTCCAGGTTCCTGCCCTGACTTCCTTTGAAGATGAACATGATAAAGAAGTGTAAGCCGAATAAACCCTTTCCTCCCCAAGTTCCTTTAGTCATGGAGTTCCATCAATAGTGACCTCAATTAAGACACCAGGCAATGTAAAAATTCCCCAAATGGAGCTCCTGAGTGGGCCTCGAAGCTGTGAAGGGGAAGCCTGAGTGGCCGTGGATATCCTAGGGTGTTGGTGAGATATCCAGCAAAGAAAGTGGTAGGTACAGAGCTGAGTTGCCAGGGGAGAGGCTATGTGTGCAGCAGATGGCCAAACTGGGGGAGCGGGGCCACCCAAGGCCCCCAAACCCAGGTGATGCCACCAGGAGCCGCCGATGCTGGTGTGGAGCTTTGGTCTTTGATGACCCTCATTTTTCCTTATTGTGTCCTCTTCCTCCCCTTTGGAATGGGAATGTTTATTCTGTGTCTTTGTATACTGAAGTATCTAACTTGTTTTTTTAAATTGTTTTAGGGGTTCACAGATTGTCTTTAGTCTCAGCATAGACTGGACTTTTGAATAGTGTTGATAATCAAGACTGGTGACCTTTTTTTTTTTTTAAATTTAATTGCATGTGTGTGAATGTTTTGCCTGTAAATGTGTCTGTGTGCTGTATATATACAGCCTGGTGCCTACTAGGGTATTTGATCCTCTGGAACTGGAGTTACAGATGATTGGAAGCCTCTTTGTGGGTTCTGGGGATCACACCCGGGTCCTCTGGGAGAGCAGCCAGTGCCCTTACCCACTGAACCATCTCTTCAGCCCCAAGATTGGTGACTTTTGAAGTTGAAATTATTGCATTCTCTATTACAAGATGGCCATGAGCCTATGGGATCCAGGGTGGAATATTATTGCTCAAAGTAATGTGTTTGGGAGTCAAGTTAATAAGAGATGGACTTGTGATAGTTCGGGTACATACCACCCTGCCCAGCTTCTCTATGTGGATGGTAGGATAAAATTCAGGTCTTCATGTTTGCAGAAGAAGTACTTTATTGATAAGTCATCTCCCCAGGTGCATGAGAGTTCATTTTCATTATCAAATTGACTGGATTAAGAAACACTTAGTAACCTGGCAGTGGTGGTGAATGTTTTTAATTCCTCCTAGCACTTGGGAGGCAGAGGCAGGCGGATCTCTGGTTTTGGGGTCAGGCTGGCTTATAGAGTGAGTTCCAGGACATCCAGGGCTACACAGAGAAACCCTGTCTCAAAAACTCGTCAACCCAAGAGGGAGAAGGAGAGGTAGAGAGAGAGAAAGGGGGAGAGAGAGAGAAAGGGGGGAGAGAGAGAAAGGGGGGAGAGAGAGAAAGGGGGAGAGAGAGAGAAAGGGGGGAGAGAGAGAAAGGGGGAGAGAGAGAGAAAGGGGGAGAGAGAGAGAAAGGGGGAGAGAGAGAGGAAGAGAGAGAAAGGGGGAGAGAGAGAAAGGGGGAGAGAGAGAGAGAAAGGGGGAGAGAGAGAGAGAAGGGGGGAGAGAGAGAGAAGGGGGGAGAGAGAGAGAAGGGGGGAGAGAGAGAGAAGGGGGGAGAGAGAGAGAAGGAGGGAGAGAGAGAGAGAAGGGGGGAGAGAGAGAGAAGGGGGGAGAGAGAGAGAAAGGGGGGAGAGAGAGAAAGGGGGAGAGAGAGAGAGAAGGGGGGAGAGAGAGAGAAGGGGGGAGAGAGAGAGAAAGGGGGAGAGAGAGAGAAAGGGGGAGAGAGAGAGAGGAAGAGAGAGAAAGGGGGAGAGAGAGAAGGGGGGAGAGAGAGAGAGAAGGGGGAGAGAGAGAGAAGGGGGGAGAGAGAGAGAGAAGGGGGGAGAGAGAGAGAGAAGGGGGGAGAGAAAGGGGGAGAGAGAGAGAGAAAGGGGGAGAGAGGCAGAAAGGGGGGAGAGAAAAGGGAGAAAGGGAGGGAGAGGGAAGGAGGATGGGAGAAAAAGGAAGTTAGCAGGCACACTTTTGGATGTGTCTGTGAGGGTATTGACTGTCCTAAACATGAGTGGCATCTTCCCACAGGCTGGGATCCTGGGCTGAATGAAAGGGAGCGGGGAAAGTGCCAGCAGCATTTTCTGCCTGTTTCTTGTTCCCCTGAGATGTGGAGGTGAGGGGTCTCTGGTGCATGGCCCTGCCATGGTTGAGCTACCCAGTGCTGTGTCTTTCCAACCGTTATGGACTGTGTGCTCTCAAGTGTGAGCCAGGTAAGTCTGTCTTTCCTCCGGTTGCTTCTTGTCAGGTATTCCATCGCAATGAGGAAAACCCCACACCATTAAAGTGATTGTGTGTCTACGGACAACGTGTCCGTTTGCAAATCCACTTAATTAGCATCACTTCACCGCCTGCTTTGGCAGTCAACATTGTTGAGATGTGTGGTTGTGAATTCAACATAGCCCGAAATTCCTTTGTTTAAAATGTGTCTCACACGAGGGCCGGCAAGCTGGCTCAGCAGATAAAAGCACTTGTGCCAAGCTTGATGACCTGAATTTGACCATAGGACTTGTGTGGTGGAAGGAGAATATGGACTCCAGCAAGTGATCCTCTGACCTCCATATGCATGCCATGGCAGGTGTGTGATGTATGTGTGTGAATGTGTGTGTGCGCGGGCGCGCGCATGCATGCACACACACACTCACACACATTAAATAAATGCAATAAATATATGAACTAGATGTGGTGGTGCATGTTTTTAATCCTACAACTCAGTAGATACAGGTAGATCTTTAGAAGCTGTAAATTTGTTTACATAGTAAGTTCCAGGCCATCCAGGCCATCCAATAAATGTTCATATTAACGTGGTGTGTGTGTGTGTGTGTGTGTGTGTGTGTGTGTGTGTGTGTGTGTGTGTGTGATTTAAGATAACTATAAGACATTCTTTTGAGTAGCTCATATTTAAATCATTAGCAGTATTTTTGTCTCCTGGATGTTGCTTTTCTCGTGGATGTGGTCAAATACAGGACAAGAAGCCAGTGAATGGAGAAAGGGCTTTTGGCTTACAGTTGCAGGGGTGACAGACTGTCACGGAGGGGAAGCCATGAAGGAAGGGGCTTGAGTCACCTGGTTCCTTGCATCTGCAGTTGGGAAGCAGAGTCATGAGGACTTCTTTCTTGTAGCTGGAAGTTTTCCCTGCCCAGTCCGGCAGCTGCTCAGACCCACGTAAACACACAGAGGCTTCTATCAATTACGAACTGGGTGGCCTATGGCTCAAGCTTCTTGCTAGCTAGCTCTTATATCTTAAATGAACCCATTTCTATTAATCTATAAGTTGCCACGTGGCCGTGGCTTACCAGTGTTTTCACATCTTGCGTCTCCTGGCAGTGGTTTGCAGAACTTCCTTCCTCTCCTTTCTCCTCTCACTGTCTCTCTTGGATTTTCCCGCCTGGCTCCATCCTGCCCTGCCATAGGCCAATGCAGCTTTATTTATCAACCAATCAGAGCAACACATATTCACAGCATACAGAAAGACATTTCACAGCAACTTCTGTTCTGTTTGCTGTCTCCTTTTTATTCAGTCTGGGACCCCAATCAATGAAATGGTGTCACCGACAATTAAGGTGGGTTTTCCTCTTACATTACTTGATCTATCTATCCTCATAAGGAGCTGAGAGGCTAATGTAATCCAGATAATCCCTCACATGTGTGTCCAGATGCTTGTCATGTGTATGGTTTTTAGTTCCTGTCAAGTAGACAACCAATATTGACCATAACACTAGCTTCTTTTTTCATTTTTCTTTTCTCGATTTTTGAGACAGGGTCTGTCTTTTTCTTTCTTTCTTTCTTTCTTTCTTTCTCTCTCTCTCTCTCTCTCTCTCTCTCTCCTTCCTTCCTTCTTTTTTTCTTTCTTTCCTTCTTTTTTTTCTTTCCTTATTTCTTTCTCTCCTCTTTCTTTCTTTTCTTTCTTTCTTTCTTTCTTTCTTTCTTTCTTTCTTTCTTTCTTTCTTTCTTTCTTTCTTTTCTTTTTTCTTTCTTTTTGTTTGTTTTGGTTTTTTGAGACAGGGTTTCTCTGTGTAGTTTTGGTGCCTGTCCTGGATCTTGCTCTGTAGACCAGGCTGACCTTGAACTCACAGAGATCTGCCTGGCTCTGCCTCCTGAGTGCTGGGATTAAATGGATGCACCACCATGCCTGATCAAACACTGGCTTTTAACAATGTTTGCTGTTACAGGTAATGCTACAATAAACCTCTTAGAACTTTCTTTTTTGGGGTGTATGTGTGTGTGGTGGTTGAGACAGGTCTCATGTAGCCCACCAGAGCTGACTTAGAATTTGCTGTGTAGCCAAAACTGGCTTTGAATTCCTGATCTTGGATGTGTCTCCCAAGTATCAGAATTATAGGCACTAGTACTTTTATTATCAAAGTATAGGTTTCAATTTTTGCCTTACTATTTTAATAACTTGAACAATATTGTAACTTTAAAAAAAGATTTGTTCACATATTTATGCCTGTGTGTGTGAGTGTATATGCATGAGTACATGCAAGGTGCACATGCCTGTGCACACACGCAGAAACCGGAAGAGGTTGTTGGGTGTCTCTATCACCCTATTCCTTTGAGACAGGATCTCTCCCTGGGGCTCACATTTTCTCACCTAGAGGAGAAGCTAGGGAGCCCCAGCAATCCTCATGTCTCTGCCTGCCTCAGAGCTGAGTTGATGGCCACGTGTGAAACAATCAGCTTGGCGTGTGGGTCTGAGGATCCCAACTCTGGTCCTCATGATGGCGCAGATCCAAATGCGGAGCCAGCCCTCCAACTCCAACACTGTAATCTTTGCTTGCTTTTCCTCTTCACTCTTCCCTGTTCATTCTCCTGTACTTTGTTAGCCTCATCGTACTGTAACAAACGCCTAAGACAAACTTACAAAGCAAAAAGGTTATTTGGGCTACAGTTTTGGAAGTTCCAGTCTATGTCAGGTGACCCTGTTGCTTTTTAGGTCTGTGGTGATGTGGAGCACAGCCTGGGCAGGTTGTGAGGTAAAGGAAGAGACGAGAGTCCTCCATCCCCTAGGAGAGCATGCTCACAGTGACCACTTCCAGAGCCTCCCACCAGGCCCCTCACTCTTAAAAGTCTCCTTCAACTTCCACAGTGCCACTCTGGAGATCAAGCCATTAACATGGGCATCTGGGGGACTCTTGGCTATCAAGTGTGGCACCTATTTATTGCTCGGCCTTTTTGTTCAGATGTTGGGTGTCTTCCTCTATTGCCTGTTGCCTTAGTTTTTAAGAGTCTCCAAAACTTGGAGGTCTATGGTGATATTTTATTTGTACCGAAATGTGATTTTATTTGCATGTTAATAAATAAAGTTGCCTGGGGTCAGAGCTAATAGCAAGCCATAGCAGAAGCTGGGTGGTGGTGGTGCATGCCTTTAATCCCAGCTCTTGGGAGGCAGAGCTAGGCAGATCTCTGTGTGTTCAAGGATACAGCCAGCATGGAAACACACGCCTTTAATCTCAATACCAACCATAGAAGACCTGGAGGTCTGTACAGACAGGCAGTGATGAGGAGGTCATGTGGTTGGGTCTACAACCAATGAGAAGGCAGAATAGAAAGTCTATAAAAAAGACAAACAGACAGGAAGTAGCTCTCTTGTTGAGGAAGACAGCAGCGGCAGTGAAGGGTAAGGTTTTTAGCTCTGACCTCTTGGGCTTTCATTTCTGCATTGGCTCTGTGTTTATTTAATAAGATGGTTACATCTACAGAGGCCACTGGTTTAGCTCGGTGACAGCAAGTCCTGGGGTTCCCCCATCCCCCCCTTCTCAGGTCTGGGACTGTGGGCATGTGCTGTTGTGCCTGGCTTTAATGTGGGTGCTGGGAAGTGAACCCCGGTCCTCACGTTTGTGCCCCAAGCACTTACGAACTTCACCTTCTCCCCAGGCTCCGCCTCCTGCTTATCTCTTAAAATAGATGTTCTAATTTAAAAATCTGGCAAAGAGCCAGGTAAAGTTGCATGTGCCTGTAATCCCACCTGGGAGGCTGAAGCAGGAGGATGCCAAGTTTGATACCAGTCTAGGTTACTGAGCAAGATGCTGTCTCTAAAAGAAACAGAGAAATATAAAGAAAGGGTAAGAAAATACAATTGACTTCTTTGGGTACAGAGTTTCAGCACAGGGGTAGGCTGTGTAACCACACTAGCATTTAGGATGAAGAGTAATTCTGTTACCCCAAGAAGCTAAACCATGAATACATTTCTTTGTTGTTGGCCATTTTAACTCTTTTTTGCTCTTTTTCCCTTTGAGGGACCCGCCACCCAGCTCTCAAATAAATCACTTATTCTTAATTATAAACACCCAGCCTTAGCTTGGCTTGTTTCTAGCCAGCTTTTCTTAACGTTAAATTCTCCCATCTACCTTTTGCCCCTGGGTTTTTACCTTTTCTTACTTCTGTATATCTTACTTTCACTCTTACTCTGCGGCTGGCTGTGTGGCTGTGTGACTAGGTGGCTGACCCCTAGCATCTTCCTCTCTTTGTTCTCTCCTCCTTTCTCTTTCCTCCCAGATTTCTCCTTCTATTTATTCTCTCTGCTTGCCAGCCCCGCCTATCCTTTCTCCTGCCTCCCTATTGGCCAGTTCTTTATGAGACCATCAGGTGTTTTAGACAGGCACAGTAACACAGCTTCACAGAGTTAAACAAATGCAACATAAACAAGAGTAACACACCTTAAAATAATATTCCACCACATTTCTTGAATAAATACGGAGCTATTTGAGTTGTCTATAAAGTTTCATGACTTTCCAGGAATATATTCATTTTATCTGATCTACAGATTTACTTCTATAAACTTGTATAATGTCCCCTTGCCCTCTTCTCCCTCTTTTGTTCTTTGGCTCCTTCTGAGTGTGTGTGCTCTTCCTACCTCAGCTGACTAGTGGAGACTACAGGTGCTGTCACAGGTATTTTCAACTGGCTGTGGGGTCTGTAGTGATGTCCTTTCTCTCACCCTAGATGCTTGTAATTTATGTCCTGTCCCTTTCCTCCCTCCCAGCCTTGTTAGCTGAGGCTTACTGGTTTTTATCCTAATTTTAAAAGGAGTTTTAGAATAATCACTTGATATCTTTCTTCTTTTAATATAAGCACTTCAAAGCATATCTCCCTCTAAGCCATGATTTAGCTGCAACTGGTAAATTTTGATGTGTTGTATTTTTAATTTCAAGTATTTCCTAATTTGGGGATGCTGGGAATTGAACCTAGGACATGGTATGTCAAAACCATAGTATACCACTGAGTTACAACTCCAGCTCCAAGACTTCTCTTCTTAAAATAACTAAAGTATTTTATTTTTATCTTACACATATGTGTGGTTTGCCTGCATGTGTGCATGTGCTTCTCATGAGTGGCTGGTAAAAAGACAGGGGGAAAAAGACAGACAGGATATTTTAAAGTTAAGGAAAGCTGGCAAGAAACAAGCCAAGCTAAGGCCGGGCATTCGTAATTAAGAATTAGCCTCCATGTGTGATTTATTTGGAAGCTGGATGGCAGGCCCCCAGAAGAGTAAAAACAAACAACAACACTTGCCTCTACCTCTTCAGCACTGGGAGTCCTGGCATATATCACCATGCTGGTTTGTTGGGTAATGTAGTTCAAACCCAGGGTTTTGTGTGCAAAAGGTGTTCTAGTTAGCTTTCTGTCCTTGTGATAAAGGCCATGACCAAAAGCCACTTGGGGAGGAAAGGGTTGTTTGCCTTACATGTTCTGATCACAATCCATCACTGAGAGAAGCCAGGGCAGGATGGGAGCAGAAGCCATGGAAAAGCAAAGCTTACTGGCTTGCTCCCATGTTCAGCCTGACTTCTTAGACATGTTTTAGAGTGTTCCTTTTTTTTTTTTTTTTTGAGACAGGGTCTCACTATGTAGCTCTGACTGTCCTGGAACTCACTCTGTAGATCAGACTAGCTTTAAACTTTATGTTTGAGTAATATTCTGTTATATGAATATATCATATTTTGATTCATTCATTCATCAGTAGCCTTTTTTTTTTAAAGACAGTTTTTTTAAACACTATTTATAGTGTTTACATATATTAAACACTATATAACTCTGGTTGGCCCAGAACTCACTCTGTAGACTAGGCTGGCCTCAAACTTACAGAGATCAGCCTGCCTCTGCCTCTTGAGTGCTAGGATTAAAGGCATGTGCCACCATGCCTGACTAATTTTTTAAAAATTTTTATTTATTTATTTTTGTTGTTGTTTTGAGACAAGGTCTCACTTTGTAGCCCGAGCTGGCCTGGAACTCATTCTGGAGACCAGGCTGACCATGAAGTCCCAGAGATCTGCCTGCCTCCTTTGTCAACTTGGCACAAAGTATAGTGACCTGGGAAGAAGGAACCTCAAGTGAAGAATTGCTTTGATAAGAGTGGCCTGTGGCCATGTCTGTGAGAGAGTGTCTTGACCATGAGTGATGTGGGAGGGGCCAGCCCGCTATGAGTGGCAACGCCTCTGGGCCAGGTCATATAAGAAGGTGTGATCATGAGCCATACACAGCATTCATCCGTGGTTTTCGCTTTGGTTCCTGTCCTGACTTCCTGCAGTGATGCACTGTGACCTGGAAGTAGAAGCTAAATAAACCCTTTCCTCCTCAGAGTATTTTATCATCGTGACAGAAAGGAAACTAGAGCTGAGCATGATGGAGCATGCCTCTAATCCCAGTCCTCTGAGACAGAGGCAGGCAGATCTAGAGTTGGAGGTTAGCCTGGTCTACATGGCAAGTTCAGGACAGCCAGGGCTACATTGTGGGATCCTGTCTCAAACAAACAATGACAACAACAACAACAACAACAACAACAACAAACAAGAAAGAGGCAGCATGCTTCAATAGATTTCCTCCTTCCCTCCTCTCCCTCCCTTCTCCCTCTGTCCCTCCCTTCTTCCTCCTCTCCCTCCCTTCTTCCTCCTCTCCCTCCCTTCTTCCTCCTCTCCCTCCCTTCTCCCTCCCTTCTTCCTCCTCTCCCTCCCTTCTTCCTCCTCTCCCTCCCTTCTCCCTCCCTTCTTCCTTCTCTCCCTCCCTTCTTCCTTCTCTCCCTTATTTCTTCCTTTTCCACCTTATTTCTTGGTACAGTGTCTCATATAGCCCAGGCTAGCCTCAGATTGGCTATGTAGCCGAGGATGGCCCTGAACTTGTTGACCTTCCTTCCTCAGCCTCCCAGTGAAGAGAGAACAGGCACCCATCACTCCACCTGGCAGACTGAACAACAAATTCTTGAGATGGATGCAAATAATCAGAAGTGAGGTTGGTAGCTGTATTCATTAAGGTAAAAGTTGAGTAAGCTCCTAGGACAACAACAACAACAAAAAATGAAAGAAAATACAAATACAGTCGGTTAATTAAGATGGACGTGTGTCTGTCATTAGTTTCTAAGTGAATGGTCCAGGCTGGTGGGCCAGTTCTGCTTTGTGGAATTCTGGGGAGGTCCAGGGACTTTTCATTGTTGCTGTGCTACTTCCTGAAGTGTTCGACTTCATTCCCGTGGCCAAAGCCGTTCAGTGCCATGTTGGTAGAGTGCATGAGAAAGGGAAAAGTGGACAGCAATTTCCTTTTAAATCAACTTATTTATTTTTTTACACTTCAAAAATGTGTGAGCAGGAGCCGGGCATAGAGATACAGGACTTTAATTCCAGCACTCAGTAGGAGGAGCCAGGCTGATCTCTGTGAGTTCAAGGCCAGCCTGGTCTACATAGAGTTCTACACAGAAAGACCCTGTCTCAAAATAAAAAAAAAATCACACACACAAAAAAATTGTGTTTGTGTGCACATGTGCATGAGCCCACGCTACAGTACACATGTGGAGAACAACTTTTAGGAGTTGGTTCTCTGTTTCCACCATGTGGGTTCTGGGAATCCAAGAAGTCTCATGACCACCTCCCTTCATACGCTGAAGTCCAGACTCACAGTATCTCATAACGTGACCCATTTGGAATCAGGCTTGGATGTAATTAATTAGATGGAGTGATGCTGGAGCAGGTTGGCCTCTAATTCATTTAAACTGATAATGCTGGACATTTGGGGGCGCGGGAGATGGCTCAGCAGTTACCAGCACTGGCTGCTCTTCCAGAGGACCTGGGTTCAATTCCCAGCACCCACATGGCAGCTCACAGCTGTCTATAATTCCCAAGACCTGACACCCTCACACAGACATGCAGGCAGGCAAAACACCAACGCACGTACAATAAAAATTTAAAAAAAAAAATTAAAAATCCTCCAATATGGCAAGACTAGCCAGGTCTGAGAACATGGGGGAGGGGCACATGGTTGAGAGACCCTAACTCAAAGAATTAGGTGGGAGAGCAATCAAGAGGGTTCTTGACATTAACCTTAGGCCTCTCTGTGCCTCTGTGCGCGTGTGCAAGTATGTGTACACATGGGCATATTCACCTACACACACTGGGATGAGGGCAAGTTTCTGGACTCATGTGGCTCACACACATGCAAACATGTATATCCATGTGCACTATGCACACATGCACACGCACATCCCTGCACACACATGAAGGAAAAATAATAAAATGGGTTGGGAAATCTGGACTCGGGCACACCTTCAATCGATGCCATAGGGTCCATGGAGAGGTCGAGGCCAAGACAGCCAGCTGGAACAGGTTTCCCCCATCGCTCTCAGGAGAGTCCAGGAGGATCCAGTCCTACACCACCTTCATCTGGACTTCCGGCCTCCTGAAAGGCGAGCAGAAACGTCCCTTGTTTAAGCCCAGTGCTGGGAAAGGGTGAAAGTTGGAGACACCAAACACAACTTCAGCTCACAGTGGACGACAAAGTCACAGAGGCTGCGTTTGTAGCTCAGAAGACTGCCCTGAATCTCTCAGAGCCACAGGGCAGATTCTCTCATGGGGGAGGGTGGGGGTGAGGGAGGGATTCTGTCATAGCTGGAAAATGTAGGGTGTGGCTGGGCCTTCCTGAGTCCCACAGAAAAATCTTCCCAGAAAAAGGATTTAGAAGAACACCCAACAGAGGAACTGAAAACATTGGTTTAAGGCCGTGTTTATTTATACTTTGAAAGTTTCAGAAGAAGTTTTCTAAAACCACCTGGAACAGATACCTCGATTAACAATGCAGAATTTTAATAGCTGTTGGTTTAGTTTGACTATTTTGGGGTCGATTTTGGTAATTTTTTTTGCTATCTAGAGCTACATTTCAGCTGAACTGTTGAGATCACAGAGCTGGAAGCAGGGTTCTAAACTCTTAGGGGTAAATAGAGGCTGCAGATTTGTTCCCTAACGCTGTTTGAATTCTTTTTTATCGGTCAGTCGTTTGCTGGACACTTGTCTGGTTTATTAATTTACTCTTTGAAGGGACCGGCATTTTTCTGGCACTTACTTGCGTTTGAGGCAAGGTCTCATTATGTAGCCCTGGCTGTCCTGGAATCCTCAGTGGTTCTCCATCTCCCTCACGCTGCGACCCTTTCATAGTTCTCACATTGTGGTGACCCACAGCCACGAAAGAATCCTCACTGCTACTTCACTAGCTGTCATTTTGCTAGTGCTATGAATCGGAATGCAAATATCTGTGTTTTCCGATGGTCTTAGGCGA